>NW_028270150.1:79705883-79888547 GCF_037043375.1 Chiloscyllium plagiosum | reverse complement strand
GATATGGTATCTGACTTGGATTTGTTGGTCCGATAGGCAAATTGGAGTGGGTCAAGAGTATTGGGAGGCTGGAGTTGATTCCTGATGAAGGGCTTTTGCCTGAAATGTCAATTTTCCTGCTCCTTGGATGCTGCCTGACCTGCTGTGCTTTTCCAGCACCACTCTAACCTGGAGTTGACTAATGCCATGACCAGGCAAAAATGAGGACTGCAGATGCTGGAGATCAGAGTCTAAATTAGTGTGGTGCTGGAAAAGCACAGCAGGTCAGGCAGCATCCGAGGAGCAGGCGAATTGACATTTCGGGCAAAAGCCCTTCATCAGGAATGCCATGACCAGCATTTCAAAGCACTTCATGACCACCAAAGTTAGGGCTGCTGGGCGGTAGTCATTGAGACATGCTGCATGTGGCACAGGGATGATGTTGACCCTTGCGAAACAGGCAGAGACAGTGGCCTGCTACAGGGAGAGGTTGAAGTCAAAATCAAACATTTGTATTCACAGTTCCATATCAAATAATTACTTCTGGCTGGCAATCAAATCTTCAACTGACAAGTACTTCCCTATGATAATGGTAAGTCGTGAAATCAGTCAGGCTGTCCAAATCCAATAGTGACAACCCTAGAGCTATGAAACAGTGTCAACAACAAGCTTTTTTTATGTAACTTGATGTAATATATTTTTCACAGGACCGATTAGTTCAGTTTTGTGTTTTGCAATGCAGAGTGACGCCAACAATTGGGTTTATTTCTAACACCAGCTGAGGTCCTACCTTCTCAACCTAGTCCCTTGCCTGATGCATGATGACACTCAGGTTAAAACACCACTGGTCTTCTCTGTACAGTAAGAGAGCAGCCAAGTCATCCTCACCCCTTAGGGACAGGCAAAGACAAAGATTTTTGTTTGACAAACAAAAATACCAAAAGTGTACCTGACCTCTCTAAACTGTCCCTGGACCTATCCAAAACAGGACGCTCTCTCTTCAAAGATTCCATACCTGTAGATTTAGACTTTCCAGAATTAAATCTCTAATACCATTTTAGTTAAGCCAGTGACCTTTTCCATTATTAGTCAAAAATTCAGGCCCAACTTGGCTGATTTGTTTGCAATCATTACAGCAAAGTTGCCACTGTCTGTAAACAGACCCAGTATACTCAGAAAATCATAACAGCAAAAGCAAGTATTTGTGTGTGTTGAATTTTAACGAATCGGAAACATAAGGAAACAAAAAGTTACGACAACTTTAAAATTAACTGGTGTTATCATGCAATTATTAGAAAACCACTAGATGGTGGTGTTACAATTCAAGACTGCACATTAGAGAATACAGTGCCTTGTGGAAAAGTCGCTCTCATTTGTTTGGTGTTATATAGATATTAGCAAGATGTAATATTAATATACAAGTATTTCCAAAAAAAAAATCCACTGTAGTGGTAGGGGAGTTAAAGTTAAATGATTGATTCTTTCTTCAGTTCAAAAAAGCATGATTTCTATTCCAGATAATCTACAATCCAGTTCTGTGCATGGACTAAATTGCAAGCATTTTTTGATTCCATTACAAATCTGGTTTGCTGCACAGTCACACTTGTGTATTGTGTTTGAGTAGCAAGTATGAAGATAATACTTGTGAAACATTCCTCAACAAAAAACATTGCCTGCACTGTGGTGTTTGCCTCTAGCCACATTTTGGACCTGCAATAAATACCACAGTTAATCAAAACAAAGTAAGTACTTCAATTTTTCTACCTATTGTATTCATCCTGTCCTTTACGGCAATAATCACGAAGACAAAATCCAAACTGACAGTTCAGCACAGTATTAAGCTGTTGGAATTTAAGGTCCTTCAGTAAGATGTTAAACCCATTTGCCCTCCAGAGGGATGTAAAATATTCTAAATGGTTATTTTCAGACATCTAAGGAAATTTGGACTTGTGCCATGGCCTACATTTAATTAATATTAAGTAAAAAAAACAAATTATTTGGCTATTGTTTAACTCTTGCTTGAGGGACCTCGTTGGCTTCTGCTCATTGTTTACCCAAGCCACCCGACCACTGGGGGAAGAATGCCTCATCTTTTGCCTTGGGACCCTCCAACCACATGGCATCAACATCGACTTCATTAGTTTCCTCATCTCCCCTCCCCCCACCTCATCTCAGATCCAATCCTCCAACTCGGCGTTGCCCTCTTAAACTATCCTAACTGTCCCTCTTCCTTCCCACCTATCCGCTCCACCTTCTTCTCCTATCACCATCATACCTCATCTGCATCTACCTATCACATTCTCAGCTACCGCACCTGCACCCCCCCCCCCCCCCCCCCTTATTTAACTCTCAGCCCCCTTCCGTTCCCCCCACATTCCGATGAAGGGCTTATGCCTGAAATATCGACCCTCCTGCTCCTTGGATGCTGCCTGACCTGCTGTGCTTTACCAGCGCCACATTTTTTGACTCTGATCTCCAGCATCTGCAGAGCTCACTTTCTCTCTGATATTTAAATTGACTGACATGGGCTTTGCAGTATCCTTGAGTCAGGAAATACATTATACGTTGTGCAGTTCTTCCTTTATACATAAGAATACATTTGTTTAGTCATATTGGTTAAATTATCTGGAAACTATTTGTGTTACATAGATCACTCCTCTGAACAAATCCATTTGTGCATAAACATCAAGCATTCACCAGTATTCATTGTAAACGGACATGTCTTTAATAGAACTTGTCCAATTGAAATTGAAGCTTGGATCATACGAGTATACATGGAGAATGAATTTGGAGCAGACCTCTATATAGTTAAATGAGGATAATTTCAGCACACACAGATCAACAAGGAGTAGCCTTTGCTGTGTGTAATAGGACACATCATAACTCTTATTCTATTACATATGATATAACAGTTGGTTAAATAAGTTATCAAACTTCCAAAGCAGAAATGATAATCTGAATCGGTGAGTTCTGGAATTTTCCCTAAAACAATATTCCCAGAACTCTCTGCATCCAAAAGTTTCAAATGTTCTAATCATTACCAATACTCCTGTTACTCGGACCTTTAAAGAGCTTCATTATCTATAGAAAGAACAATCAAGTTTTTAGTTACAAGATTGAGGCAGCATGGTGGGTCTGTGGGGGCCGACATGGTGGCTCAGTGGTTGGCACTGCTGCCTCACAGTGCCAGGGACCTGCATTCAATCCCAGCCTCGGGCGACTGTGTGGAGCTTGCACATTCTCCCCTTGTCTGTGTCCGTTTCCTCTGGGTGCTCCGGTTTCCTCCCACAACCCAAAGATATGCAGATCAGGTGAGTTGGCCATGCTGAATTGCCCATAGTGTTCAGGGATATGTGAGTTAGGTGCATTAATCAGAGGGAAATGGGTCTGGGTGGGTTACTCTTCAGAGGGTCAGTGTGGACTTGTTGGGCCAAAGGGCCTGTTTCCATACCGAAGGAAATCTAATCTAATCAAGTCATAGTGTAGTGTCAAATATAATGTTCCACTTTGGGAATCAAGTAGCAAAAAGCCTTTGCGGTACACAGTGATCTTTGACTTAGAGGTATGCAATAGGTTTTGAGGATTTACCCAATGTCTGAAGGAGGCCCACATTGTTGCAAATCTCGTTCAGATTACAAGTCTGATCATGTGGCTGTATAGAAAGCCCTTCCTGAAGAAGGGCCTGTGCCCGAAACGTCGAATCTCCTGTTCCCTGGATGCTGCCTGACCTGCTGTGCTGTTCCAGCAATAAAGTTTCAACTTTGATCTCCAGCATCTGCAGACCTCACTTTCTCCTCGCTGTATAGAAAGCCTCAACTTGTGCTGCCCATTAATTTAAGTAAGATAGGCAAGCGGCCAGTCCAAAGGAGTTCTTCATTGGTAGCTGAATCTTCAGTACGCTGTCAAGTTTTTACATTGTGATGGGCAATTAAAGGCAGCTTGTACCTCTGGAAACTGTATAGACAATTGGCAGTGAAGCTTTTGTCCAATAGCAGCACAGCATAAGTTCCAAAGAAATCCTCTCCCATCCCCCAGACCAGTTTTCAAATGTTACATTCAAAGAAGAAAGTCAACAGGAAGAGTCAATGCTCCATCACCAGATGGTAAGAAGATGCCCAGGCAAACAGCCCAAAACCAATGGGCAGAGGTAGCAAAGCACATAAGTGCAGCAAGATTGGATAGGACATTCCCACGCTGACATAGAAGCATTATTGACTAACAAGCTAGGTCTGGCAAGCCTGGATTCGTTTTCCAGGTCACAACGCAAATGTGGACACCATATGGAAACAGGGTCAGGCACATACACAAAATGACAAAAGGACAGAATGTAAAATGACTAGGAAAACATTACAAAATCAAACAAAATTCAAACAAACATCACATTTTTTTTATTGGATTGCAGAAAGCCATTGAATGCAGTGACTAATATCAGAGCATGTTACCCAAGGCTTCATATTACTTCATTTACGTGCTCCTTGGTGTAAATAAATTCAGAAACAAAAAAAATACAAATAATAAAATATAAATGACAGTATTTTGTTTTGAGATGAGACATCTTCAAAAACACTGATGAGAACAAAGAATTCTTGGCACAAGCATATTCTGATGACAAAGCTACTGAAGGTGAATGTACCACCAGCCTCAATCACTCAATCCAATCTAGAGATTGCTTTGATCCAGTAGTCGTCAAATTGAATCAAAATGCTTTTCAGAAATGACATCAAACTCTTTATGCTCCCACTGCCCGCCTTCAAAGAGTTCAATACATATAAAAATTCTGTGCGTGGGTCAGAGAGAGAAAGGAATAGAAGGACATGTTAATTGAGTTAGATGAAGTAAGAATGACAAAGAAGTTTGTGTGGAACCTAAACACCAGTTAGATCTGTTGGGTTGTATGGCCTTTTCAGTACAGTAAAATTGTATGTGACTATGGTTTGGTTCTGTCTGTTGAAGTATGTGAAAACACAAAGTAGATCTGTCAGCAAGCACCAATTCAGCAAAGACTACATTCTGTCAGCTCACTTAGGAATCTCCCTGGAATGTGTTTTATTTTAAATTCTGCTGAGGTTTTCAAAATATCTCATCTGACCAGTTTGTTGACTGCACCCTCAGTGAACGAAGTCCAAAATTCATTTGTTGGACCCAATCAAAACATTTTGCTTTTCTTTCTGTCAATAACACATTTCATAAATAAATCCACTTAATAATGAAAATTTTAAAAAGCCTCTGCTGATGCCAGGAATCGATAACAGAAACAAAAATGCAAGAGACATTCAACAAATCAGTGTTCCACTGTGAAAAAAACCAGACAAGTGAACATTTTGACATTTGAAGTAATAACTTATGGAATCACAGAAAGGTTATGGTGCAGATAGAGTCCATATATCCCATCATGTCTGTACTGGCTCTCTGAACATTTTCATTTCGAGCAAATCTCTTTCCTTTTCCCATAACCCTGCTCACTCGTTCTATTTAAATAATCATCCAATGCCCTCATTAAAGCCTCAATTGAACTTGCCTCCACCATACATCCAAGCAGTGCATTAGAGACTAACTACGCACTGTGTTAAAAAAACATTCTCATCTCACATTTGCCTCTTCTATAAAACGCTTTAGAAATACATCCTCTTTTTTAAAAATCATTTTATGAGTCAGATCGGTTACTGTTTCTCTCTTGTCCAGTTTTGCAATATTCTTCATAGTTATTTTAAAGTAAGCATGATAAAAACTTTGTTATGGCTGGTTTTCTCGCTGATCACCATCTGGACTATTTAATTTGAAAAGCTGAAAATATATTTTCATTTCATGTTGGGATATAATTTCAGGATCGAGATGCAGAGGAGGCTTTTGATTTTGAAAACTTCCAAGAAGTCTCTCCACAGCCTTCTCCTCTCCAATTTGTCTTCATAATGTCAAGTTCTTCATCCTTGGACTCTGCTTGAACCAAGGAAGAGGAACATTAACATGCACTCTCCCTAATGCATCCTTCCTGAAGTGTGTGATCCAGAACTGTAAACAGCACCCAACGGTTCCTCTCATCAACTGGCCTGTTGTTTATCTCCAGAATTTTTCTGTTTAGTGGTTCTGGCTTGTTAGAAAAATGTGTACCATGGCTGATGATTTCCTATTCTTCAGTGCTGAGAGACAGCGTGAGAGTAAAGTTTATCATTCGCGCACTGATCAGATTGTGCGCAAGATCACACTTTGGTTCATTGGCAACATGAAACTGCTTCTGAGCACAGACTGATCACACTGGAAAGGAGGAGAAAAATCACTACAGCAAATCCAATAATAACATTAGACACTAATTACATCAAAAGCCTCCTCTGCATTGTCAATCCCGAAATCACATCCCGACGTGAAATGAAATTATATTTCCAGCTTTCCAAATTAAATACCCCAGATGAAGATTAGTGAGAAAATCAGCTGTAACAAAGCATTTATCATTGCTCACTCTTAAGAAAAACTGCTAAGAATATTGCAAAACTGCAATGAGGCATTTTAGATCAGCAGCAAATTGAGCAAAACAGATTACACCCCCAAAGGATTTATCTAGGCTCTTTGGCACTCACACCCCTACTGTGTTACACTCTTGTTTACAAAAATGCATATTAACATGTTAATTTTTCCTCTGTAACTCCTGAGAAGGCTGGCCCAGTGTTAGGTTAACTACTATGGACACCGATTGGAATTGTGTCGGAATATAGGAATCAATGGATGGAAAATTAAACTGGCAGGAAGGTCAACATCACATACACCTCTAACCCGAAACTGTACTCTTATAGACAAAAAAAATCTGGGCATCTCAACTAGCATGTTAAACTGCACATGTTCAAATGAAGCATTTACATGTCAGAAATTAAGAAGAAAGGAACAGTTTTCGACTGATACACCTTTTAGTCCATAGGTTCTTGTGAAAAACGAATTGTCTCTTTAAGAGCTGTACAAGAGACAGCTTCATGCTTTGTCTCACAATATGTCGATTTACCCTGAAAAGGCATGCTCATGAGATCATCATTCTATCACAGCATGTGATCCTGAGGGTAAAACGACCTTATATTCCATCTTACTGCAGGATCACTTAAAGTGTGACATGCCACTGGAATCTTTTCAAGCGGCTCAATTATAATCTACTACAGCAGTTTAAAGTTAGCCCAGGCAAATGTGTATCTGAAGACTGTAATGTTTATACATAATATCACAATATTCATGTCCAGTTTCTTATATTACTGGACATAACATGAGCATTCCTTCGTCAGATGAAATAACCTGCTGGAGGCAAAATCACACGACAAAGAAAACACCTTAGATATACTCTCGGTTGGTATACTGACATGAAATTGAATCATTCCTTATTTAACTTACTTGAATGCATTTTTAATGATAAATTGAGTATCTTCAGCATTTGTTTGAATACTTCAAACTGGCAGAGTGGACAAAAAATTAGCAAGAGCAATTTAAACCTCAGGTGTCACCAGTTAGGGAAACTTTTACCTCCATTGGTCCTTAGCTGTATACTGAAAATTCCTATTTAATAATGCAAATACGAGATCCTAACATAAATGTTATGAACACAAGCAATGGATGGACATATACAGCCGATATCACTGAGAGAAAGTGAAGACTGCAGATGCTGGAGTATCAGAATCGAAGAGTGTGGCGCTGGAAAAGCACAGCAGGTCAGGCAGCACCCGAAGAGCGGGAGGTTTGACACTTCGGGCATAAGCCCTTCATCAGGGATGTGGGGAGGGGAAGGGGGCTGAGAGATAAATGGTGGGGGGTGAGGGGGTTGTGGGTGAGAGAAAGGTAGCTGGGAAGGCGATAGGTAGATGCAGGTGGGGGAGTGATAGTGATTGGTCGGAGGGGAAGATGGGCAGGTAGGACAGGACAAAAAGGTGGTACCAAGTTGGAGGATTGGATCTGAGATGAGGTGGGGAGAGGGAAGATGGGGAAACTGGTGAATTCAGCAAACATGCCGTGTGGTTGGAGGGTCCCACATCTTCTGCCTTGGGACTCTCCAACCACACAGCATCAATGTCGACTTTACCAGTTTCCCCATCTCCCCTCCTCCCACCTCATCCCAGACCCAACACTTCAACTTGGTCCTCTCTCTTGATCTGTCCTACTTGTCCATTTCCCTTCCCCCCCCCCCCCCCCAACCACTCCACCTTCCCCTCTGACCTATCACTATTATCCCCTATCTGCATCTAACTATCACCTTCCCAGCTACCTTCCTCCCACCTTCCTATTTATCTCTCAGCCCCCTTCCCCCCGACATACCTTATGAAGGGCTTATACCCAAAACGTTGACTCTCCACCTCCTCAGATGCTGCCGGAACTGTTGTCCTTTTCCAGCACCACAATTTTCAACAGCCAGTACTACTACCGGACAATCTTACAGACTTTCTGATGATCAAAATAATCTCAACCTTCTAAAAACTTTCCAAAGGTTATGCCAAATACATTCACCAACCTTCAGTATTTCTGCTATTATAATTTAACATTACCTCTGAACAAGAAATAAACTAGAGTCATATATTTCAAATGAATTAATTCAATCAGAAGAGATGCCATCTACTAAAAGGTCTAAGAATATAATTATATAGATACACTGTGTGCTTTACCTCCAGACCAAAATGAAAATAAAAAAATATAAATACAATTTATTTGTCTTTCACTGTGTTGTGCAGAAGTTGCAGAATCTTTAATGCAACAAGACCAAAACAAAAATTCTTTTATCCTTTGCTGAGATAAGCAGACAAACCACATAAGACTTAACAATCTATCCCATTGATATATTTGCCCATAGGATGTTGTATTAAGTAAGCTCATTCTTGTTTTAAACATTTTTATTTTGTTCTAATCATATAATTTCAGGGTTTTTTTTGCTGGGTGGTATTAATGCTCATTGAATCAATCAATTAGAAATACATATTTGTTTAAATATATAACTATCTAAGATCTGTTAGTCCAGTTGAGGAAGGTACTCAAAAGGTAATTAGATTAACATTTTGGTTAGTTTCAGTTTGAGGTATGCAGTTAGCTCACTTGAAAATTATTTTGTTGAAACAGAGACAAAGAGAAGGGTTTAGTTTTTTAAAAAGGAGAGCTTCTTTGTTCAATTTTATTCAGAATCTGGATCTAAACATCGATGTGTCAATCTGAATGAGGTCGAGAAGGACTGCTGATATCTAAGGAACTATAAAGGCGTGGGGAGAGAAAGAAATCTTGTCTTTAAACATACTTATTTTTGGATAATGCACTTCTGAATAAAGATGACTCCTATTCCTGTTCACTTTCACAGACACTTTTACAGATCAGGTTTTAACTAACAGTTCAAGATAAACGCAATTTACTGAGGTACTACTGGCATGTGTCAAAGGTGTCACAAACCACCCTAAGCAATACCACGAGTGATTATTTTCCATCCACAAATGACCCCAACTCATCTGCTTTAAAGCTCATTAGTGATTTGTTCCTTTTAGTGCCTCTGCAAGATATGGAAGGACTGGTGATAGATCACTTGTCCAATTTGAAACCAAAACCAAGCATTTTCAGGGCCAGTGTGGAATAAGTCACTTGATGCTGTATTTCTTCACCCACCCATTGTCCTTCAGACCAATACATTATCATAGCTTGGAGATAGCATCACATCAATGTGGCATTTCATCTTTGCGATAGAATATGCTCCAATCCCACAATTAATATTTCCAAGTTAATTTCAAAAGAAAATGAAGAACTACAAGTGACATTCACCCAATCAGTCCTGGCTAGGTCTAAAGTAAGTCTCCTTAAAGTACAAAAGCATATGAATATACATCTTCAGCTCTCAGGTTATAAACTAGAGTGAATTGAGCTGCATTGTGCAATTTGATTCATTTACATTTCCGTTAAACCAGTGGTAATGAGAATAAATTAATTTCCATGGCTTGGTCTTGTGGTAGCAATCATAGTAAAACAGTCAACATTTTCCATCATTACCTCTCTGAAACACATGGCATCTGCTCAAGTTTATTATGGAAATCCAGAGGTTGCTATCAGTAATTCAGTAATTCTCTGGAGGGCATGCTGTTAAGGTCGCTGCAGACTGCAATCAATTAGAAGTCACTGAACCGATGGGGACTTCTACTCTAACATTTTATTCACTGCAAAAAATCTTGCCTTGAAACAGAGAAAATAGATGCAGGAGTAGGCCACTGGCCACTTTGAGCCTGAAACAATAGTTACATCTTGTTGAATGAGGTTTAAAGTTCATCACTGTTAAATATTAATTGACCCTGAAAGAGTAATTTTATCTCATATTTTATATCAAATTTTTCCATAGAATCACAGAGGTGTACAGCATTAAACAAACCCTTCTGTCCAACTGGCCACACCGACCAAATATTCTAATCTAATTTAGCCCCATTTGCCAGCACTTGAGCCCTATCCCTCTAAATGCTTCCTATTCATATACCCATCCAGATGCCTTTTAAATGTTCTAATTGTACCAGCCTTCACTACTTCCTCTGACGGCTCATTCCATACATACACCACCCTCTGCATGAAAAAGTTGGTCCTCAGGTCTCTTTTAAATTTTGCCCCCTCACCTTAAACCTATGCCGTCTAGTCTGGACTTCCCCACCCCAGGGAAATGACCTGGTTTATCTACCCTATCCATGCCCCTCATGATTTTGTAAACCTCTATAAGGTCACCCCTCAGCCTCCGGCATTCCAGTGAACACAGCCTAAGTCTATTCAGCCTCTCCCTTTAGCTCAAAACCTCCAACCCTGGCAACATCCTTGTAATCTTTTCGGAACCCTTTCCAATAGGAAGGAGACCAGAATTACACACAATATTCCAAAAGTGACCTAACCAATGTCCTGTGCAGCCGCAACATGACCTCCCAAATACTATCTCAGTGCTCTGACCAATAAAGGAAAGCATACCAAAAGCCATCTTCACTATACTATCTACCTGCGACTCCACTTTCAAGGAACTATGAACCTGCACTCCAAGGTCTCTTTGTTCAGCAACACTCCCAGGACCTTACCATTAAGTGTATATGTTCTGCCCTGATATGCCTTTCCAAATGCAGCACCTCACATTTATCTAAATTAAACTATCTGCCACTCCTCAGCCCATTGGCCCATCTGATCAAGGTCCCGCTATGCTCTCAGGTAACCTTCTTCGCTGTCCACTACACTCCAATGTTGGTGTCATCTGTAATCTTACAGACTATACCTCCTATGTTCACATCCAAATCATTTATATAAATAACAAAAAGCAGTGGACCCAGCACTGATCCTTGTGGCACTCCACTGGTCACAGGCCTCTAGATTGAAAGGCAACTTTTTGTCTTCTATCTAGTCTGTCTGTCTTCTACCTTCGAGCCAGTTCTGTATCCAAATGGCTAGTTCTCCCTGGATTTCATGAGATCTAACCTTGTTAACCAGTCTCCCAGGGAAACCTTGTTGAATGCCTGACTGAAGTCCACATAGATCACGTCCACCTCTCATCAATGCTGTCATCAATCCTCTTCGTTACTTCTTCAATAAACTCAATCAAGTTCATGAGACATGATTTCCCATGCATAAAGCTATTCTGACTACCCCTAATCGGTCCTTGCCTTTCCAAATACATGTAAATCCTGTCCCTCAGGATTCCCTCCAACAACTTGCCCACCACCGATGTCAGGCTCACCGGTCTGTAGTTCCCTGGCTTTTCTTCACCAACTTTCTTTAATAGTGGCACCACGTTAGCCAACCTCCACTCTTCTGGCATCTCACCTGTGATTATTGTTGATACAAATATCTCAGCAAGAGGCCCAGCAATCACTTCTCTAGCTTCCCACAGAGTTCTAGGGAACACCTGATCAGGTCCTGGGGATTTATCCACTTTTATGCATTTTAAGACATGTAGCACCTCCTCCTCTGTAAAATGGACATTCTTCAGGATGTCACCATCTATTTCCCCACATTCTATATCTTCCATGTCCTTCTCTACAGTAAACACTGAAGTAAAATACTCGTTTAATATCTCTCCCATCTCTTGCGGTCCCACACATGGGCTGCCTTGCTGATCTTTGAGGGGTCCTATTCTCTTCCCTAGTTAACCTTTTGTCCTTAACGTATTTATAAAATCTCTTTGGAGTCTCCTTAACCCTATTTGCCAAAGCTATCTCATGTTCCCTTTTTGTCCTCCTGTCCTCTTCTGTATCCTCCTACTGCCTTCTAAGGATTCACTCGATCTCTGCTGTCTATACCCGACATATGCTTCCTTCTTTGTCTTGACCAAATCCTCAATTTCTCTAGTCATCCAGCATTCCCTACATCTACGTGTGTTGACCTTTACCCTAACAGGAACAAACTCGCTCGACTCCTGTTATCTCATTTTTGAAGGCTTCCCATTTTCTGCAAACATCTGCCCCCAATCAGCTTTTGAAAGCTCCTGCCAAATACCATCAAAATTGGCCTTCCTCCAATTTACAATTTCAACTTTTAGATCCAGTCTATCCTTTTCCATCACTATTTTAAATCCAATAGAATTATGGTCGCTGGGCCAAAATGCTCCCCCAGTGACACCTCAGTCACCTGCCCTGCCTTATTTCCCAAGAGTATGTCAAGTTTTGCACCTTCTCTAGTCAGTACATCCACGTAATAAATCAGAAAATGTTCTTGTACACCCTTTACAAATTCCTCTCCATCTAAACCCTTAACACTATGGCAGTCCCAGTCTATGTTTAGAATGTTAAAATCCCCTACCATAACCACCCAAGTATTCTTACAGATAACTGAGATGAGGCTTGTGGGCTGGGGGCTAAGAGATCTCCCCCTTCACCTATCTATTACATTCTCAGCTACCTTCCTTGCAGCCCCCTCCCATTTATCTCTCAGCCCCCGGCCCACAAGCCTCATTCGTGAAGACCTTGTGCCTGAAAAGCTGATGCTCCTGTTCCTTGGATGCTGCCTAACCCTGCCATGCTTTTCCAGCACCACACGCTCGATTCTGATCTCCAGCATCTGCAGTCCTCACTTTCTCCTGGGTAACTGAGATCTCCTTACAAATTTGTTTCTCAATTTCCTTCTGACTATTGGGGGTGTTTGTGATGCAATCCCAATAAGATGATCATCCCTTTCTTATGATAAAGTAATTCCATTTCTTTTAAAATGCTATGATAACAATAAAGTTTATATTTAAACTTCAATCTTAATCTTATGTATGTACCTCAGACTAATACAGCAAAGAATCAGACCCTTTAATCCAAAGATCAAATATCCTCTGTAAATGTACTCCCATTTGCCAGCATTTGGCCCATATCCCTCTAAACCCTTTCTGTTCAGGTTCCTATCCAGATGCCTCTTAAATGCTGTAATTGTACCAGCCCCCACCACTTCCTCTGGCAGCTCATTCCATACACGCACCACCCTCTGTGTGAAAACATTGACCTTTACGTTCCTTTTATTTTTTTTCCCCTCTCATCTTAAACTTTTCCATCTAATGGACAAAGTTTCGCTACCTGTGGAAAGGATCTTGGTTATTTATCCTATCTATGCCCCTCATGATTTTATAAACTTCTATAAGGTCACCCCTCAGCTTTCGATGCTCCAGGAAAAAAACAGCCTCATCATTGAATTCACTTCCTGCAATGTTTACAAAGCGTGTGTTATTTACCAGCATTCCTCAATGTGAATGGTTGTTTAGACTGCCAATTTCTTGATTGGCATGCAGCTAAGATGACATTGCTTGATGCCAGATTGAAATTAACATGTTGTAAACATGATGTTTTGAAAGTTGGTAACATTTAAATTGTCTTTTTCTTTAAGGTGAAACAGAGAGCCTGAGATATGAAAGGTGTTGGGTGGGTCTCTAAATGGTAACAAGCCAGGTGATGATTACCATGGTGACCAGGGAGGGGGGGATGCACGATGTGTGACACTGACATTAATGTTTAACGCAAATATAAAGGATGAGGGCACGTGTCTTTGCTCTTGAAGATTTACTGTCTCAGACTTTGGATTAGGGGAGGGCGGGTGCCTGGAGGGGAGGGTGAAACCAGGGAAAGAGAGGGAGAGCCGCACACACACTCACATGCAAGAAGCATCTGCTGTGATGAGCAGAAGGATAATTTTACTTTTAATGTGGAGTGGTAGACTGAATGTCCTGGTGGAGAGTAGAGTGAGCAATGTTGATGAAGGTCAGTTTGGAGATTCTCAGAAGACAGAGGGAAAAGATGTTCGATGGTCTCTGGATGATGTGAATCAGTGAAGTGGGAAGAAGTGAACCCACTGGAAGCTAGAAGTGATATTGGACTGTTTCCTGTAAAGAGTTGAAGAGTGTGTGCTGGAAAAGCACAGCAGGTCAGGCAGCATCCGAGGAACAGGAGAATCAAAGTTTCAGACAGAAGCCCTCCATCAGGAATGGCTTATGCCCGAAACGTCAACTCTCCTGCTCCTCAGATGCTGCCTGACCTGCTGTGCTTTTTTAGCACAATACTTTTCGAGTCTGATCTCCAACATCTGCAGTCCTCACCTTCTCCTGTTTTCTGTGAAGGCTACAATATTGCATGAAGTGTGCTATAATACAAATATGGAGCATGGGGTTTTCACTCATGTGAGGCCATTAGAAAGGTTATAATTTCTGGACTTTAGAATGTTAGTTACCAAACTAATACTTGTCAGATGTTTATTGTAGTTGGTTTGTTATGACCAACATTTCAAAACTGTAAAGTCAGTTGCATGATTGAATGAATGGGTAATGAACCAGTGAGGTAGGTCATCTACTGGTTACAAATACTCTAAGTTTAAGTTGGGAAATCACATTTCTTTTTGAAGTTATCAATCTTCAGGGGGTCATAACTATTGGGAAAGTCAAAGTCTTTACAAGGAAGATGACTAGCACTTCACAGGTAGTTGGACAGCGGTGAACAATGCTAGTCCACGTACTGACTGAATTCTGGGACGAGAACAATGTTGAGTTTTCTGTAACCAACAAGGGATTTGCCCCACCCAAGTAGTGAGAAAGAAAATGACTCGGTGTCCTAAAATACATCTTCACTAAAACTCTCGGAACATCTCATTATCTCAATGGCAATCATTTTCAGCTTTTACCATTTCCACTTAAATTGGCTGAGCAAGCTGCCCAACCATTGCAGAAACCGTCTAATCCTAATTTCAATTGATTTGATGAGAATGTGTGGAACCAGTGCATGACCTGCCTCACTAGCTTATCACCCATTCACTCATCTCATTTATTTTCTCTGGCTGCTCTGTAAAGTGCTTTTGATGCTATATCTGTAGCTTTACATAAATTCATGGAGTAGTAAGGGTATTATCCAGACCTATAACTTTGCCTGCAAACATGCAGCAGAATTATATGGCATTGTCATGATAACTGTACAATGCAGTTGTGATAAGCAGATAGCAATGTTTACAAACCTTTGACAACCTCTTTCATAAGAGTATGCAACAAATCATTCTTAAGTTTGAAACTCATGTAATCACTAAACTGATTCTTTGACAACATTAGAATAAAATGTGGACTTGAGATGATGGAGGTGAAGATAAGGTCTTTTTCTTCTCCATACAATGCAACCACCATTTAGTGGTAGTCATCTTACTCTCGAGTATTACAGTCGAGTTGAGGAATCATTTCTCAGATGGAATGGTAAAAATGAAAGGTCTTATTTTTTTGTTTTCCACCATTGGCGGATGGAAAAGATCCAAAAACACTGTTTTGAAGAGTTTTGCATTAGTCTCTGTAAATCCTTTGTGCCCTGGCACAGCACCTCCACATGGACCCACACCCAGCACAGCCACTTGATATCAAAGCAGCATTGGACTGAGTATGGCATCAAGGATCCCTAGTAAAACTGGAATCAATAGGTATCAGGGGCTAACTGTCTGCAAGACAGAGTCATTCCTGGCACATAGGAAGATGGTTGTGGTTGCTGGTCAGTCATCTCAGCTCCAGGACATCTCTGCAGGAGTTCCTCAAAGTAGTGTCCTTGGCCCAACCATCTTCAGCTCCTTCATCAATGACCTTCCGTTCATCAGAAGGTCAGAAATGGGAATGTTTGCTGCACAATGTTCAGCACCATTTACGACTTCTCAGGTACTGGAGCAGTCCATGTTCAAATGCAACAAGATCTGGACAATAGCAAGGTCCTGACAGACAAGTGGCAAGTAACATTCATGCCACACAAATGCCAGGCAATGACCATCAACAATAAGGGACAATCTAACTAACCACCTTGATATTCAATACTGTTATTGTCACCAAATCTCCCATTATCAATATCCTTTGAATTACCAATGACCAGAAACTCAACTGGGCTCACCACATAAATACAGTGGCCAGAAGAGCAGGTTAGAAGCTAAGAATACTGCAGCAAGTAACTCACCTCCTGACACCCCAAAGCCTGTCTCTCATCTACAAGACACAAGTCAGGAGTGTGATGGAATATTCCCCTACTGACTGGATGAGTAGAGCTCCAAAATCACTCAAGACTCTTGACACTATCCAGGTCAAAGCAGCTCACTAGTTTGACACCACATCCATAAACATTCACCATAGCGTGAATTGACGACTGTGGATCTATACCCAATACAGCTACACTGGCAACTTGTATACAATCTCAGATGGTGACTCTTGATCAGGACCCTAATACAATTGCATCTATTGACACAAACCTCACTACAGTCATATCTTTGCAACCACACTCCAATGAGATACATCAGTCATCCTGAACATTAGTAAAGTCGCATCTATGGCCTTGTATGTGGTACAGTCACACTTGAAGAAAGATCCTTCAGTCAATTTACATCTCTACGTAGATCTGCATGTTAATAATTACTCATGAACCCAACCCCAGTAGAGGCACACTATGGACCTAAGCTCCATACAATCACACCTCTGGATCTGTGTGCAAATACAGTGACACCAGTGGCACAGCATCCAAAGGTAATCACACCTGTAGGCTCACGTGCAATAGAGTGAGTACTTCTGCACGGGTACTCCAATACAGTTACACCTGCAGTCCCATCCCCAGTCTTATAACCATAGTGCAGCCAAACCTGTGACCCTATGCGCCAATACAAACACACTGGTGAGCCTGAATTCCAATACTGTCAAATCTGTTTCCTATTCCCCAATGCCATCACACCTGTGGCCCTGAAGCATAATAGAGTTAATGCTGTGGTTCGCTACCTCAGCATAAGTATATCCATGGACTCATACCTCAATACAGTCATTTTTGTGGACCTGTACCCCAATGCAGTCACCTTAATACATTTGTACCTTTGACCCTGCACCCAAACGTAAATGTACTCCATCAGGCTAGAAACAGTGAAGGTTAGATAAATAAAAATATCAAAGTTTAAAAGTACATAATGAAAAAAGTAAATTTCTGGTAGACCTTTAACTGATTAACAGTTGTTTCTTGCTAAAATAGTATTCTGCACTCAATGAAAATAACTGATCCTGAATTGATATTGCTTTGGTAAGAGGAAAATCCAGGGCCATTCCTCTGATTAAGCCAATGTAGGAAACAATTCAAATGAAGAATGCCTCAAGGTTTCATATAATTCTAACCGATGTACAAGCACGTTGACCTTCTTATTCAGGCAGGAGAAATGTGGTTCTGGAAATCAGTCTAGGATTGTAGCCTCAGACTGTGTTTGAGTGAGTTTAAATGGTCACATGCAAGTTGTGACTGTTACTGAATTCATGCGATTTTGCTCCTGCCACTTCACAAGCTCTCCTGAAATGATTACATTTGTCACCACAGTATACACCTTTATTTGTTCCGAGTACAAGCTGCAGACATAGAAAAGAGTCATTTAATATCATCGCTACTTTATATTATAAGGTTTATTATATCCTGTTATTATACAGTACCTTAGTTTTAATTATATAATTCTCCAAGTGGCTATCCCTGAATAGTTAAGGCAATCAATCATCCAGTGAACAATTCTCGAGCTTTCTGGGAGCCTCTGAAAAATTCTCCAACTCTGAATGAAAGTCAGAGACTGCAGTCAATTATACTTACCTGGATAGTTGCCTATTGTGTGTGCAACTAAATAGAGTCTGCACTTCACCATGTGGTAGTTTACTGCCACACCCTCTTTACGGACAGGGACCCACAGGCCGAGCTGGTCTCGCGCGATTGAGGAAAAGCAGTGATCTCACTGGAAGAGATTCTTCTTTTCAACGCAGTTCTCACTTGAAAGCAATTACTTACAGGTCACATTGATCTTACAGATATTAACACAGAATGTACAAGGAGGACCTAGATGGCAGATCTTGCTGCTTTGAGATTTAAGGTATTCTGCCCACAGGCTCACATAAAATCTCACAGTGTGTGGCGTTGAAGACACTCCTCCGTATGAGCCCTTTCAGACTCCTACATCCTTCCAGACCATTGCAGAGGAAATGAAAAACAGAAAATTCCTGGTCTATCTCTTGACCCTCTCCCCCACTGCCTACTCTCCCCTTGAACAACTCACCAAGGCAACTCTCTCTCTGACCCTTTGATTTCACTCAAACTGAGGCAAAAGTGAGGACTGCAGATGCTGGAGATCAGAGTTGAGAGTGTGGTGCTGGAAAAGCACAGCAGGTCAGGAAGCATCCGAGGAGCAGGAGAATGATTCCTGATGAAGGGCTTTGGCCCAAAATATCAAGATAGATTGGATTTGGGAGACATGTTCAGGGATTTTTCAAGAGAGGTTGGTGATAGCACAGTCATTTCCAAGAACGGTGGAGTCAACAGTTATTTTCTGAGGAGAAGGGGTAATGACAGCAGATTTAAACAGAGAAGGAATACCTGAAGAGGAAGAACAACTCAATAATCGACTAACATGGGGAATCTGGATGATTGGCAGTTTAGTAGGAAAAGATCAAGGGAGCAGGAGTAGGGTTTAATGGTCAAAGGAGCTCAGAGAAGGCATGGGATGGAAGAGGTAGGAATTGAAGTATAGAAAGAAGCAAGTTCAAAGCTAAGGCAGTGGAGAGCAGAAAGGGTGTTTGTCGTGTTAAACCATTGGAAAGAAGAGATGTGACAAAGGCCGTAAAATTAAGGAAAAGTGGAATAAATGTGGAACTGGATATCCTCTTGAGAAACTAGTACTTATCTTTTCATCTTATCCTGAATACTTTCAACATAAATCTTCAAGCTACTTTTCTATTTGCATTAAGAATAAACATTCTCTCGGGCAATAGGCAGCACTGAGCTAGGTAATAGGCTGACCGTATAAATGGGAGAAAGTGAGGACTGCAGACTCTGGGGATCAGAGTCAAGAGTATGGTGCTGGAAAGCACAGCAGGTCAGGCATCATCCGAGGAGCTGGAGAATCGACGTTTCGGGCATAAGCCCTTCATCAGGAATGAGACTTGTGGATTGTGGCTGAGAGATAACTGGGAGGGGGGTGGGGTTTGGGGAAAGGTAGCCGGGAAAGCCATAGGTGGATGAAGGTGAGGGAGAAGGTGATAGGTCAGGGAGGGGAGTGATGGACAGGTCCAGAGGGCGATGCCGAGTTGGAGGCTTGAGACTGGGATAATGTGGGGAGAGGGGGAATAAAGAAGCTATTGAAGTCCATATTTATCCCATGTGGTTGCAGGGTCCCAAGGCAGAATATGAGGCGTTCTTCCTTCGGACGTCAGATGGTAATGGTTTGGTGGTGGAAGAGGCCCAGGACCTGCACGTCCTTGATGGAGTGGGAGGAAGAGTTGAAGTGTTCAGCCATGGGGTGGTGGGGTTGGTTGGTGCGGGTGTCCCAGAGATGTTCTCTGAAATGATCCGCAAGGAGGCGTCCTATCTCCTGATGTAGAGGAGACCACACCGGGTACAACGGATGCAGTAGGTAACATTGGTCGAGGTGCATGTAAATTTCTGACTTTATAAAATGACAGGGAAATGTCATCCTTTCAAACAGATCCACTGTCATTCCTGGATGAAATCCAGCTCACTTGAGCATTGTGAAGGAGATAAGCCAAATGGAATGCTTCAAAATTCATGAGCAAAATTTAAGAGACAATGAACTTACCAACTCTTGATTCAGAAATCAGCAAGGACAGAGCAATTTGCTTGGGACAGTGTTTGGAGGAGTGGAGTAGGGGAATGAGGGAGGAGTGGTGGCTTTGTTCTACATCCACCCTTTCCTCAAGTGGTACACGCTATCTCCAGTTGAAGGTGCATTGCTGAAACATATTGACCTCCCTTGTGACCTCTATCACCAAGAGTAGCCAGAACAGCAAATTTGTCCAGGTGTTCCCCCACTCTGCATATGTAACCCTACTTCATCCTGGTCACGGAGTTAGAAAGCTTTAAATTCCTGCCTAACACCATTCTAGCTACATCATTCCCACAAACTGTACAGGGACATATAATAGGCAAAGTACCACCTCCATGGAAAACGAAGGACAGACAATAAATAGGGCCTTGCCAGCATCTTGTCCACATCTCGTGAAGATTTTGATTTAAATTACCTCGCTTGTACATGATAGTATTGTATTAGAACGTAAGACTGACTTTAATTCCAGACTCATATTTAGTAAAGTTACATTTTACGTTTTTGAACAAGGTTCTGGTAAAGTTGTACCTGACTGTTAATTTAGCTGGTCACATCTTGTGATATCAGTTGAATTAGCAAGGTATCACTTCAAGGGCTATTATGATTCAGTCTGTGCAGTGACAGAAGAGCCAAACAAATCATTACATTGTTTTTTGCACTTGTTGGCCGCTGTATCTATGTGCGTGACTCTCATTTCATCAGGGTTGAGGTGAAGGCCTTTTGTCGTCCATACACAACCAGCGAACTTGGCATCAGATGCCATCTTTTTTCTTGTCCAGCTTCCTGTAGCTGTCACACTTGATTCTCATTGGGGCCTGAAATGGCTTCTTCCATCATGTCTCCACATCTATTGACTGGCAAATCATTCACAATCGCTTCCACTCTGGGAAGGTCATTGACTATCTCATGCTGTAAGACCATAGGAAGCAGGAGCTGGAGTAGGCTCTTTGGCCCCTCAAACTTACTCTACCAGTCACCAGGATCATGGCTCATCCAATGCTACAGGAGCAGTGGAAATGGCACGGAAAATCATTTGTATTTCCAAAATGGCATCAAAAATCTAATTAGAAAACTATCACTTTCCTTCAGATTCATTTGTCAATAACCATCCTCTGAATTGAGGTTAGTTAAAACATTTGCCTTAGCAGATGAGTGCAAAATATCTTCAATGGTTAAGTATGAGATAAAGAGATCTCTTTATATCCATTGGATCTATGCACACTGGTCAGCTTTCAGGCTGTTTTCACTGCTATCATGCTGTTCATCCTGTCTGTGGGGCATCACTTTCTTCAGTTTGTATTTTTTTCTAGCTTCTCTGTCTTGTCTTTCAGGCTGGATATGAAGGCAAGTGGAACTTTCCTTGGCAGATATTGTTGGTCTCACTCTCTCATCCACTCTAAGATGATATTTGCCAGGAAAACATCTGAGACCTGTAAAAAAAAACTTTCGAATCTTTTAGCAGCTCTACAGCAGTCAATGGTTTAATGGCCTGCAAAACGCTGCAAACCTCTTCTGGCAAGTTTACAATCATCTGTCCAAGCTTTAGACTTGCTTCAGCTGAGACAAGTGGAGTTTGCTTAATGTAGATTATGTGGACCTTGTTTTCCATTAAGTCGGCCTCTCCACTTCATTTCTCCCTTTGGGATACGTATCATTCTATCATTGAGCCACAATTTTACCTTTTATGTCTTTATTTTTAGATCACCAGCTTGAGTCACTTCACAGAGCTCTGTGAAGCCCAATGTTGCACAAGACACCAGTGTATTCCTGACACATTACGTTCATTTACTGCTCTCCTTCTCCATCATCATTCAAACAGTTACAAACCATTTATAAATCTGACCATACCCATGCCCTTGTATAGTGGAGAGTGATCTATCAGAACCATTGGCTGACATCTCTCCAAAAGCCACCTTTATAGACTTGCTTTGCCTCTTTCTCAACATTTGTTTGCAAAGTGATGTTGATTTTTAATGTTCGAGCATTGCTTTCTCCCTTGCTGGACATGCCTTCTTTTCATTCCTGAGATATTTTTCACAACATGTACATTTTGTAATGCGGCCTTAATCTTTCGGATTGGCATGCTGTAAATATTTCATGCATTCTCCGGTGTGTTGTTCTGGTTTGGCCTGGAGTGTGTCTCAGCGTAATACAAAGCTTCATTGGTTTTCCTGTCAATATGCTCCAGCGACGGTTGACAACCTCAGAGCTTCTATACACGTCAGTAGCTTTCTTGAGGATACGTTCTCCTCTCTCATATCGATGAAAATGGAATTGTGTAGGTTAGATGGGCTTCAGATCGGTTTCACAGGTCAGCGCAACATCGAGGGCCTGTAGTGCGCTGAAATGTTTGATGCACTTTCATGGTAGGGTGTCTTTTGGCTGAGGAAATTCATCTTGGATGAGGCCATCTTTCAGTTGCCCACATTCACAGTTATCAGCTAAATATATCAATCCTATCACAGACTAATCAATATTTTCCCTCTCCTCTTAAGCTCTGATGTTGAACTGATATTATAATAATGGTAATAGAAGGTTCAAAATTTCTCCAGCCTGGTTTTTCCTGCCCCGGAGTGAGATCCAGCATGCAACAGAGTAGTGGCACGTTATCCCCAGGTTTGATCGCAGAGTTTTGACTCTTATTTGCTGAGGTTTCTTGTTCACATTTGTAACTACCCCTTAGTGTTGCCACTAAGACTAGAAGAAATTCCAAAGGCAATTCCATCTTATGACTATTTGGCAAAGGATAGTGTGATTAAAGGTAATCAGCATGGCTTTGTGAGGGGCAGGTCATGCCTCACAAATCTTATTGAGTTCTTTGAGGAGGTATCAAGACAGGCTGACGACGGTTGAGCAGTTGATGTGGTGTATATGGACTTCAGCAAGGCATTTGATAGAGTTCCCCATGGTAGGCTCATTCATAAAGTCAGGGAGTATGGGATACGGGGAGATTTGGCTATCTGGATTTAGAATTGGTTGGCTGACAGAAGGCAGAGAGTGGTTGTATACGGAAAGTATCCTGCCTGGAGGTCAGTATTGAGTGGGGTCCCACAGGGCTCTGTTCTTGGGCCTCTGCTCTTTGTAGTTTTTATAAATGACTTGGATGAGGAAGTTGAGGGGTGGGTTAGTAAATTTGAAGATGACACTAAGGTTAGAGGTGTCGTCCATAGTATAGAGGGCTACTGCAGGCTGCAGTGTGACATAGACAGGATGCAGAGCTGGGCTGAGAAATGGCAGATGGAGTTCAACCTGGATAAATGCGAAGTGGGGCATTTTGGAAGGTCGAACTCGAATGCTGAACATAGGATTAAAGACAGGATTCTTAGCAGTGGTGGAGGAACAGAGGGATCTGGGTGTGCAAGTACATAAATCCCTCAAAGTTGCCACAAAAGTGGATAGGGTTGTTAAGAAAGCATATGGCGTTTTGGCTTTCATTAACACGGGGGGTTGAGTTTAAGAGCCGCGAGGTTTTGCTGCAGCTCTACAAGTCCCTGGTGAGACCACACTTGGAATATTGTGTCCAGTTCTGTCACCCTACTATAGGAAAGATACAGAGGCTTTGGAGAGGGTGCAAAGAAGGTTTACCAGGATGCTGCCTGGACTGGAGGGCTAGCCTTATCAAGAAAGCTTGAATAAGCTTGGACTTTTCTCTCTGGAGAGAAGGAGAAAGAGAGGAGACCTGATTGCGGTGTACAAAATAATGAGAGGAATAGATAGAATCAATAGCTAGAGACTTTTCCCCAGGGTAGGATTGACTGGGGTGCGAGAAGTCATTGTTTGAAGATATTAGGAGGAAGGTATAAAGGAGATGTCAGAGGTAGGTTTTTTACACAGAGAGTTGTGAATGCATGGAATGCGTTGCCAGCTGTGGTGGTGAAAGCAGAGTCATTGGGGACATTTAAGCAACTGCTGGACATGCACATGGATAGCAGTGGGTTGAGGGGTGCGTAGGTTAAATTATTATATTTGACATTAGGGTTAAATATCGGCACCTGTCTGTGCTGTACTTTTCTATGTTCGATGTTCTATTGTATCACCTTTCATTTCCACAACACTAACCAGTGGAAAATTCACAGTCATTCTGACTCATCTGGCAATTCAAGGATGCAGGCTCCTGTCGTAATTTTTCCTTGCTATTCTTACAGTAGCTGATTTTCTTCTTGCTCTGAAAATCCACATAGCTGATTTCTCAGCCCACGAAACAACTTAAGTGTCAATTTTGGCGAGTTTCATAGGTGTTTCCTATCTGCAAGGTCTGCCGTCGCGATATTAACCGCCACCTGAACTCCCCCACCCTCTCACCCACTCCAACCTCTCACCCTCGGAACGCGCAGCCCTCCACTCACTCCGTTGCAACCCCAACCTCACTATCAAACCAGCAGACAAGGGAGGCGCGGTAGTAGTTTGGCGCACCGACCTCTACACCGCTGAGGCCAAACGCCAGCTCGCAGATACCTCCTCCCACTGCCCCCTTGACCATGACCCCACCCCCCACCACCAAACCATCATCTCCCAGACCGTCCATAACCTCATCACCTCGGGGGATCTCCCATCCAGCGCCTCCAACCTCATAGTCCCACAACCCCGCACCGCCCGCTTCTACCTCCTGCCCAAAATCCACAAACCTGACTGCCCCAGCCGACCCATTGTCTCCGCCTGCTCCTGCCTCACCGAACTCATCTCCACATACCTTGACACCGTCCTGTCCCCCTTAGTCCAAGAACTCCCCACCTACGTTCGGGACACCACCCATGCCCTCCACCTGCACCATGATTTTCGCTTATTTTCACCATGGACATCCAGTCCCTGTACACCTCCATCCCCCATCACGAAGGACTCAAAGCCCTCCGCTTCTTTCTTTCCCGCCGTACCGACCAGTACCTTTCCACTGACACCCTCCTTCGACTGACTGAATGGTCCTCACCCTGAACAACTTCTCTTTCCAATCCTTCCACTTCCTCCAAACGAAAGGAGTAGCCATGGGCACCCGCATGGGTCCCAGCTATGCCTGCCTCTTCATAGGATATGTGGAACAGTCCATCTTCCACAACTACACTGGCCCAACCCCCCACCTTTTCCTCCGCTACATCGATGACTGTATCGGCGCCGCCTCGTGCTCCCACGAGGAGGTTGAACAGTTCATCCACTTCACCAACACCTTCCACCCCGACCTCAAATTCACCTGGACAGTCTCAGATTCCTCCCTCCCCTTCCTCGACCTTTCTATTTCTATCTCAGGCGACCGAATCAACACGGACATCTACTACAAACTGACTGACTCCCACAGCTACCTGGACTACACCTCCTCCCATCCTGCCCCCTGTAAAAACGTCATCCAATTCTCCCAATTCCTTCGACTCCGCCGCATCTGCTCCCAGGAGGACCAGTTCCAAAAACGTACAACCCAGATGGCCTCCTTCTTCAAGGACCGCAATTTCCCCCCCGACGTGGTCGACGATGCCCTCCACCACATCTCTTCCACTTCCCGCTGCTCCGCCCTTGAGCCCTGCCCCTCCAACCGCCACCAGGACAGAACCCCACTGGTCCTCACCTACCACTCCACCAATCTCCATGTACTGCGCATCATCCGCCGTCATTTCCGCTACCTCCAAACGGACCCCACCACCAAGGATATATTTCCCTCCCCTCCCCTATCAGCATTCCATAAAGACCACTCCCTCCGTGACTCCCTCGTCAGATCCACACCCCCCACCAACCCAACCTCCACTCCCGGCACCTTCCCCTGCAACCGCAGGAGGTGCAAGACTTGCGCCCACACCTCCCCCCTCACCTCCCTCCAAGGCCCCAAAGGAAACTTCCATATCCGCCACAGATTCACCTGCACCTCCACACACATCATCTATTGCATCCTCTGCACCCGATGCGGCCTCCTCTATATTGGGGAGACAGGCCGCCTACTTGCGGAGCATTTCAGAGAACACCTCTGGGACACCCGGACCAACCAACCCAACCACCTGTGGCTCAACACTTCAACTCCCCCTCCCACCCCACCAAGGAAATGCAGGTCTTTGAACTCCTCCATCGCCAGACCACAACAACACGACGGTTGGAAGAAGAGCGCCTCATCTTCCGCCTAGGAACCCTCCAACCACAAGGGATGAACTCGGATTTCACCAGTTTCCTCATTTCCCCTCCCCCCACCTTGTCTCAGTCAAATCCATCGAACTCAGCACCGCCTTCCTAACCTGCAATCTTCTTCCTGACCTCTCCGCCCCCACCCCAGTCTGACCTATCACCCTCACCTTGACCTCTTTCCACCTATCGCATTTCCGACGCCCCTCCCCCAAGTCCCTCCTCCCTACCTTTTATCTTAGCCTGCTGGACAAACTTTCCTCATTCCTGAAGAAGGGCTTATGCCCGAAATGTCGATCCTCCTGTTCCCTGGATGCTGCCTGACCTGCTGCGCTTTTCCAGCAACACATTTTCAGCCATGATAAGTGCCCGACTGACTGTGCCTAAGCTCCTGTACTGATATTGGAGGCTGCACCAGGGCTCTCTGATTGAAGGGTATCTCCCTTGACTTGACGAAGGGCTACTCCCTTTAGACTTTGAGACAGGGCCAATTAGTCGAAGCATACGCAACGTATTGCTGAGTGACACATGGTGCAGGTGAGAGATTTGAAGTCACCCTACTCAAGAGAAGCATTTTCACCCCCTGCGTTGATCACTGCTGACAACCAGGACAAATTTGTATCTGCACTAAAATCAGAATCAAGACATACTGTGAGAACTTGAACACTGGCTGAGAGGCAGAGTGCAGAAAGGCCAGGCACAACAAGCCAGCAATGAGCATTTCAGCAGGCCCAAAGTGAACACCAAGAGAGTAAGTGAGATGGCCTCAGACACAGCCCAATCCATGTGATGGGGGCCAGTCCCTGCACCCAAAACGTCCTTATAGCAGTAATGAAAGATGCCAGTATGCTCATAGGAGAAGTGCAAAACCACCTTGCCAGTGAATTGGAGGTGTGCCATGAGAAGGTCATAAGATTGGACTCATCAGATCATAACCTCAATGAATGGAAAGTGTGCATATAATTTGTTCCATGGAATGTGCTTTGAGATATTGGCGACTACTGTCCAAGATGGAACCAGTAGTGATCTGCAGTTGTTAGGTAACTGCTCTCACTCTCATTTGAGAATTTGTTACCATCTCTTAGCAATTTGCAACTTGGGAGGATGGGGAAGTGCCCATAAATGAGGCGAGGTGAACAAACAATGCGATGCTTATGCATGCAAGTAGATCTCTTGCCCCTCACGAACCCTAACCCATCTCGCCGTTCAACATTCGGTTGAAAAATGGAACTTCTTTGATCTCAATGTTGAGAAGTATCTCTCGTGATTTTTCCGACTGACTTGCCAATGCTCAAGTCATTCAATGCCTGGGAAAATTCCACCCAATGTTTTATGTCACCTATTTTAATGGCTGCTATTTCTAAAGTGAAAGCAAGTTATACAGAGGTCAGATGACTACGGCAAGCCACATTTGTACAATTTCTGGCCGTGGAGTTAATCACAGCATTGTTGGTTTTTTATGCTGATTTCTACATTAAATCATTTTCTTGTTGCGCTTGACACTTTTAAAGCATTAACTTTCAAAGTCCTACTATTCATTTACTGTGAAGCATCAGTCAGTGAGGGAACTGAAGTGCTGAGAGAGATGAGCAAGTCAGTTAGAAAGAGTCACACTTAAATCATAGTAGTCTCTGATCAAGCTACACTAAGTGTTTCCTACTACTTGGACACAAGGGAGACAAGTCAAGCTTTGGAAGCATTTAAAAAAAAAATGCTAAGGAACAGATCTGTCATGAAGAGACTGAGTTAAGAGAAAATAGAGCATTTTTTTAAAAAACCATGAAAGGAGTAACCAAGATATTGTAGGCATATAATTTGTGAACATTGGTGGTGGCTGTGGGTAATGGGGATGTACATCTATAACAATACTTCAAACCAGATTCGGACAAGGAAATTTGGCTTCAAACAAGTACCTCTCTGCGTGCTTACAAACTAGTAAAAGCTAAGAACATAAATGTTTCAGCAGAAAGTGGGAAATATGGGGTAGTGGAGGTGGAAGTCCAGGAAACAGTAGGACTCACTGGGATACTAGACATGATGAATTGTAATGGGCTAGCCAGCATTTTCCCTCAGTCTGTGAATGAAGATCTCTGAGGCTATTTACCACAGATGATGTTCCAAATTGGTCAATATCTTCACAAGCCCATGGCAATCCTCAAGGGAATGTAGGCTAGATTTCCATGAAGCTCCTTTTCATTAATGATGCCTTGTTGCCTTCAAGCAAAACTGCTAAGCAAACAAAAAGGCCACAGGGTACCACCCTCTCCTATTCCGAATTAAGTATAGAAGCAAAGAGGTTCTTCTGCAGCTGTACAGGGCCCTGGTGAGACCACACCTGGAATACTGTGCGCAGTTTTGGTCTCCAAATTTGAGGAAAGACATTCTGGCTATTGAGGAAGTGCAGCATAGGTTCATGAGGTCAATTCCCGGAATGGCGGGACTATCTTATGCTGAAAGATTGGGCTTGTATACGCTTGAGTTTAGAAGGCTAAGAGGGGATCTGATTGAGACGTATAAGATTATTAAAGGATTGGACACTCTGGAGGCAGGAAGTATGTTTCCACTGATGGGTGAGTCCCGAACCAGAGGACAGTTTAAAAATAAGGGGTAGGCCACTTAGAACAGAGTTGAGGAGAAACTTCTTCACCCAGAGAGTGGTGGGTGTATGGAATGCTCTGCCCCAGAAGGCTGTGGAGGCCAAGTCTCTGGATACTTTCAAGAAAGAGTTGGATGGAGCTCTTAAGGATAGTGGAATCAAGGGTTATGGGTATAAGGCAGGAACAGAATACTGATTGAGGATGATCAGCCAAGATCATAATGACTGGTGGTGCTGGCTCGAAGAGCAGAATGGACTACTCCTGCACCTATTGTCTATTGTCTAGTCAAAGCTCGCACCCACCCTCACATTCGGTTCCTCCTGCGTGCCCATGGTGCCCACCCACCCACCTCCCCAAGCCTCTCTGTGCTGTACAAGGTCTGGTCAGATCCTCACCAATCAGATTTCCTATCTCCTTAGTCTCTGTTTGGGGCTTTGATTTCATGAAGTGATATTGGATTGGGAAGTCAGTCAGAGCTGACCAGTGCTTGAACATGTTAATCCTCCTTTTCACAGCTCTTAACTGATCAGAACAACAAGACTTTTACCCCATTCACTGCTGTGTTTTTTTTTTAATTAGAGAAGACACAAGACAAGGGCATGGGGACGGGTGATAAAAGAAAAATGCTGGCCAGCCAGCAATACCCACAAGTGAATAAAACAAAACAGGCTGTCTCATAGGTTTAAATTAAAACAAGGAATAAAGCTTTATATTCTCAACCTTTAAAGTAAATGCAGCAGCAGCACTCTCACTGATGCACACAGGACACAAACACTCAAAAAAGGATGTAGGGAAACAGGATAAGCCAGTGAATTTTGTTGGAGTGGTAACAGAAAGCACAGTGGAGGCTAGAAAGCTGCACCACAATGTATAACATGATCAGAGGTTGGTTAAGGAGGAAGTGCCAGATCTTCTTAAACCATTTGCCTGTGAAGGTAAAGCTTACTTGCAGAAGCCAGGAGCAGCAGGTAAAGAGGTTACAATATTTAGAGACACTAGATCCTCTCAATCTGTGATGTTGAAAGATAAGGAAATATGTACCTCTGAAGGACTATTGCCCAGTAAAGGTATTAGTAACAGGAATTCATGGTGAGACAAAAAGCACTCAATTATTTAAAGTGAGGTTACAGTGTCCAGTGAAGTGTGGAGAACTCGTGGTAAGAGTACTAGACAAACTAACAGCTCCAGGAACATAATTTGTCCTTGCAAATGATATGGCTGATTCACCGATAGGAGTGCTGCCTACTGTGGTTGAAAAGCCAGTGAAAACTCAGACAACTGAACTATTGCAGGACACATATACTGGGATTTTTCTGGATTGTGTGGTAATGAGGTCACAAAGTCACCAGTTGAAACAGGAACGATCAAAGAGTACAGATAAGAAAGATGAAGTGGAATTAGCCGAGACCCTGTTTGAACAAATGGTTGAGACAACCAGGAGCAAATAAATGACAATGCAGACATCTTTAGCTCAGAGTTACAGAAGAAAGATGAAAATTTAAAGCATTTGTATCAAAAGGCATAAACAGAAAAAGGTATCTAAATGTATCCCTGAATGTTATTATCTTAAAAATGATATTTTTGTGAGGAAATGGAGACCATCACATATTCAGGCAGATGAAAAGTGGGCAGAAGTTCATCAAATGGTATTGCCAGTGGGGTATAGAAAGGAAGTATTGCGAGTGACACATGAGCTTCCATTTGGGGGTCATTTAGGAGTGAAGGAAACACAGGCTAAAATACAAAAACATTTTTACAGGCCTGGACTGCACTAGGATGTAGTTGAATTTTGCCAGACTTGTCATACATGTCAGTTAATTGGAAAACCACAGGCAGTAATAAAACCCGCACCAGTAATACCTAATCCTGTATTTGAGGAACCTTTTGCAAGAGTCTTAATCGATTGCATTGGACACCTACCTAAAACAAACAGTGGGAATCGGTATTTGTTAACAATAATGGATGTATTGACGAGGTTTCCAGGGATCGTCCCATTACCCAATATCACAGCTCAAAGGATTATAGAGGAATTACTCAAATTTTCACTAGATACGAGCTACCACAGAGTTACAATCTGATCAAGGGTCAAACTTCATCTTGAAACTATTCAAGGAAGTTATGGACAGTTTGGGAATAAGATAATTCAAATCTACTGCGTACCATCCAGAATTGCAGGGAGTGCTAGAAAGGTGGCATCAGACATTAAAGACCATGTTGAGGGGCTTATAGTCAAGACTATCCAGATGATTGGGATACGGGAATTCCGTTTGTGCTTTCCGCGATCAGAGATGCACCAAATGAATTGACCAAATTCAGTCCATTTGAATTAGTTTTTGGGTATGAAGTGAGAGGACCACTAGAATTGATTAAGGAAAAATTGGTAAGTCAGAATTCAGAGACCACATATTTGGACTATGTATCAAACTTTCAGGAATGATTAAACAGAGCAGGGGAGTTGGCTGGCTGGACAGCATTTAGAAGTATCACAGCATACAATGAAATAGGAAGCAGACAAGAAATCAAAAACTCACAATTTTGCTATCTGAAATAAGGTGCTAGTGTTATTTCCAGTGATAGGCGAACCTTTGAAAGCAAGGTTTAGTGGAACTTATTAAGTCAAAAGGAAATTGAGTGAGGTAATCTATTTGATAAGAACTCCAAACAGAAAGAAATCTTACAGAGTGTGTTGTGTGAATGTGCTCAAAGGGTATTTTGAAAGAGAAGGAAAGCAAGAGAAGGTGGTATTGATTACAGCACAGAGGGAAGAACCAAGTTCAGAGGATTCTGAATTGGACATTCCTCAAATTAAATTGAACAATGAGGAAGTTGTCAAAAATTTGATATAAATTGAATTCCTTCCAGAGAAAAATCGAAATGACCTGAAAGAGTTATTATTATCACATGGGGAGACATGTGGAAGTAAGCTGGGAAGTACAAACCTGCAATATGCATGATGTAGATATAGGAGATGCTGTTCCAATTAAACAACATCCTTATAGGCATAATCCTCTAACGTTGGCACAGGTTCAAAAGGAGATTGAACGCATTCTCCAAGATAGCATAATTGAAGTGAGTTACATTGGCTGGAGCTCACCCAAAGTAATGTTGCCAAAACCAGATGGTACCCAACAGTTACGTGTGGACTATTGCAAAGTCAATGCAGTTACAAAGACTGATGCATATACAATTCTCTGTTTGGAAGACAATGTTGAAAAGGCAATTTATATTTCTAAGTTGGACTTGTTTAGAGGATACTGGCAGAAAAAGTGAAGGCAATTTTGGCTTTTGCAATGCTGAATGGACTATATTAGTTTAAAGTAATGCCATTTGGTATGAAAAATGCACCAGCCACATTCCAGAGACTAACCAATGAGGTAATTGCTGGACTACCTAACTGTATCGTATACATAGATGACCTGGTGATTTTTACTAACACATGGAAGGAACCTTCTCTCAAGCTGTAACACTATACTCTACATTCTGTTCTATTACCCTGATGTACTTATGTAAGGTATGATTTGTCTGGATAGCATGCAAAACAGCACTTTTCACTGAATCTCAGTACATTATAGTAATGTATCAAAGTAAGTTGCAAATTCAGTGACAGACAGATTGCAGTTTATAAGTTGGTAGAACACGTTGTAAATTCTGAACAAGTTGTTGTGCATATCTGTTTCCCTCTGCACAGATGCTGCCAGACCTGCTGAGTTTCTCCAGCACTTTGTTTTTATTCCAGATCTCCAGCCCCACACTATTGCTTTCATTATAAGTCAGGCTGTTTGTTAACTTGCCTTTTCGATGTTTTATTTAAGCCGTTACTTCTGCTGACATCAGTATGAAAATGATAACTAACTGTCACCGAACTGTTTTATGCAACATTCAGCTATTACTGCTCTATAATTGAGCATCTTTTATTCTGTTTCCCATTTTTGTGCTGTCTGAATAATAGTGCTATTTCACAGCTCAATTCCAAATGAATTGAGAACACATCTAGTATATATGAAAAGTCTAATGCAATGGTTTAAAAATCAAATAGATGTAGAACTACAAGATGAATACTAGCAGAGCATGAATAACTTATGTAAAATGTATTGATGTATCAGAACTGGACGCATACTGCTCTCGCAAGAATTGATGCCTTACTGGAGAAGATTCATTTTTCTGAAAGATTTGTCTTCTTCTCACATTAAAACCAGAAGGCTGAAGATTTCCTTGGTGCACTATTTGTAATGAGATCATAAATTTATGCATAAAAAGGCTTTTCCAACTGACTGTCAGAAGGAAGCTTCTCTTAGAGTAAGCTCAGTAAAGCCTTGATAAAGACAAAACTTGTAAATTAAGACAGCTCAGGAGAAATTATCCTATTTATCAGCTTATTTCCATTGCAGCAAACTCACAATAATGACTGAGATATAACATTTAACTCGATGTAAACGAACGTGCTGACTGTGAATAAATGACTCCTCATTTCATCTTTATTATTTGTAACTAAGGTCGGTCTGCTTTAACGTGGGGTTAACAATGCTCAACCTGAATTTTGACAAGCATCTACCAATGAAATGTATAACTAATTCTTGCAGTTCTTTTTAAGTTCAATGAGTTTCAAGCATGCCACAGGGCAAGACCTAAAAGACCATAACAGGAGAAACAACTTTTCTAGATCTGTATCTCCTTTAATATAGTAACGTGTGTTAAGACAGGGGTGGTGTTATAAAGCAAAATCTGACATCAAATCATACAAAGGAGACTTCAGTGCAAATTGTTTTATCAGAGTGAGGTTTTAAGGAATATTTAAAGAAATAAAATGAAGCAAGGAGGCAGAAAGCCAGAGGGTGGAATTTCCAGAGCTCAGGGCTTTGGCAGATGAAGTCAGAACTATCTATAGAGGAGTAATTAAAATTGGGGCAGCACGGTGACTCAGTGGTTAGCACTGCTGCCTCACAGCGCCAGAGACCCGGGTTCAATTCCCACCTCAGGCAACTGCCTGTGTGGAGTTTGCACATTCTCCCCGTGTCTGCGTGGGTTTCCTCCGGGTGCTCCGGTTTCCTCCCACAGTCCAAAGATGTGCAGGTCAGGTGAATTGACCATGCTAAATTGCCCATTGCGTTAGGTGCATTCGTCAGGGGTAAATATAGGGGAATGGGTCTGGGTGGGTTGCTCCTCGGAGGGTCAGTATGGACTTGTTGGGCCGAAGGGCCTGTTTCCACACTGTATGGAGTCTAATCTAACCTAAGCTAAAATTGGTAATGTTCAAATGGTCTAATGTATAGGAAAACAAATATCTCCGAATGTTGGAGGAGAGAAAGATGGACAGGGCCATGAACGAATTTGAAAACAATAATGGGGATTTTAAAAATCATGGTATTATTCAATAGGAGCCAATGTAGTTCACTGAGAGAGAAGGGAATGAATGGATGGCACAGGCAGTTTAACCCCTTCAACATCCTCTCAATCCATCAAAGGCTGGGATTTTTCCATTTCAAATTTGAATAAGTTTGATAGTTTGTGGCGATGATGCTGCTCCTTTAACAATGTTACATTGTCCTTGTTTTTTTTCTCAGGAGGTCGTGAAAGCACAGGTTCTGAAAAGTCTGGGGTTGAAGAGTTTTAGAGTCAATTTGATTATAGCTAACAGATACTGCCTCAGGCAAAACACTTGTACAATGAAAGCGGAGTGGCCAGTTCTCTCAGCTCAGCTTTTCTCTGGTTTAGTTTTGGGGTGGCTCATCCCTGAAAGTAGTAAAAAGTGAGGACTACAGATGCTGGAGATCAGAGTCGAGAGTGTGGTGCTGGAAAAGCACAGCAGGTCAGGCAGCATCCGAGCAGCAGGAAAATCAACATTTTGGGCATAAGCCCTACATCATGAATGAGGCTTGTTGGTCGGGGCTGAGAGATTAATGGGAGGGGGGTGGGGTTGGGGGGAGGTAGTGGGGAAAGTGATGGGTGGATGAAGGTGAGGGAGAATGTGGAAGGTCAGAGGGGTCAGTGATAGACGGGCACTTGTAAAAAGCTGCTAGACCCAAAGAAGCAGGTCCAGGCTGATTTTCTCTCTCTCTCAGAGATCACTTCTGTAAGAGCCTGTGTTTGATTTTTAGCTTTTGTGCCACGGGGTGTTTATGGGGATTGTTGCAAGTATTGGGAACAGCATCATTAAGTTGGGAGAATCTATTGGGTTTTTGGATAGGTTAAACTATTCTGTATTCGGTTCTTTTTTGATCACGTTTCATTTGGTAATCTTGTGAATAAATTCTGTTTTGTTTAAAACTAAGTGGTTTGACTAGCTGCATCCCTCCTGGAATATTGGTGTTACACCTGCTTAAAACAACTAGCAAAGTTAGGGTCTGAGTTACTTTCTTTAAATGTTTTGAGGGGGTCTGGGCTGGTCCATAACAGGTGTCATATCTGAAATGGCAGGAGTGGAGTTATCCTGCACAATAAGTGCACCTTATTATTAATGCATGCCAGTGCTTGGGCATGTTTTTAATGAATCATACGATGGGTGAGAGGTCAATTCTTGCCGCAACTGGAATCTTCCAGTTTTCCTCGGCTCTTGACACAATGCCTGATGCTGAAAGCAAGGAACATCCCCTCACACTAAAGCCTGGCAAGATGAAATTGAAGAACAAAAAAACTACCTACCTGCTTCATGGCAAAAGCTTTGGGAGATACTCTTGGACAGGGAGGAAGTTAGTCCATTTCCCATTTGCAACAGGAGTTCACCCAACCAGACACATCCTGCTTGGGTCCAGCAGCATTGTCAAAAAAGGCAGCCAGCAGTGCTACAAGAATATCCATGAAAATCTGTACAACAGAAGTGCCACCATCTTTTCTCAGTTTCCTCACACTCAGAGAGCCATTGCTCACACTAACATCAGCACCACATACATCTCAGTTTGTGTCATTGGCTACAACCTTCAGCACCATGTGCATCGGGTCCACTCAAAGAGTGTCTCCTACCCCTTCCTCAACAACTACTAACCCTTTCTACCCTCGCATTTCACAATTATTCACTGGCAGCCTCCTCCCACTTCTCCTGAACCTACATCACCACTAACAACTCTAGTACTCACTTAGAGTCATAGACTCCTACAGCACGGAAACAGGCCCTTTGGCCCAAACTGGTCCAAGCTGACCAAAATGTCTGCCAACTAACCCCATTTCCCTGAGCTTGGCCCATATCCTTCTTATCCTTCCCTATCCATGTATTTGTCCAGATGCCTTTTAAATGTTGTTAATATACACACCTCAACCGCTTCCACTGGCAGCTCATTCCATAAGTGTACTATCCTCTGTGTAAAAACATTGCCCCTCAGGTTCCCTTTAATTCTTTTCCCTCTAACCTTAAACTGATGCCCTCTCGTCCTTGATTCCCCAACCCTAGGAAAAAGACTGAGTGCATTCACTCTATCCGTGCCTCTAATGATCTTAAACACCTCCGTAAGGTCCCCCTCAGTCTCCTAACTCTAAAGAAAAAAGTCCTAGCTTGTCTAAACTCTCCCTACAATTCAGATCATTCAGTCCAGGCAACATCCTTATAAATTTCATCTGACTCTTTCCAGTTTAGTAACACTCTTCCTATAGTAAGGTGACAAAACTGAGCACAATACTCCAAGTGAGGCCCCACTAATATCCTGTATAACTGCAACAACATGACAACATCTATTCTCAATGCTCTAACTGATTGAAGGCCAGTGTGCCAAAGGCTTTCTTCACAGCCCTGTCTACCTGTGACTCCAATTTCAGAGAACTGTAAACCTGAACTCCAAGGTTCCTCTTTTTCAAAACCCTCTTTAAGGCCCTATCATTCACTATGAAACTTCGAACCTGATTTGACTTTCCAAAATGCAAGACCTCACATTTATCTATATTAAATTCCATTTGCCATTTCTCAGCACAGTTCTCAAGCTGATCAACATCCTGCTGTAATTTCCGATAACCTTGCTCACTGTCCACAATACCGCCTATTTTAGTGTCAAATGCAAACTTACTAATCATGCCTTGTACATTCTCATCCAAATCATTGATATGGATGACAAACAGTATTGGGCCCAGCACTGAGGCACTCCACTAGTCACAGGCCTGCAGTCTGACAAGCATCCTTCCACTATTACCGTTTGCTTCCTACCATCAAGCCAATTTTGTATTCAATTTGCCAGCTCACCCTGCGATCTAAACTTCCAGAGCAGCCCACCATGTGGAACCTTAACAAATGCCTTACTGAAATCCATATACACTACGTCTACCACCTTGCCCTCATCAAGCTTCCTGGTCACTTCATCAATGAACTCTAACAAATGTGTGAGGCATAATCTCCCACTTACAAAGCCATGCTGACTACTCCTAATCAAACCCTTGTTGTGGGGAAAATCACCGGCCTTGGAGTCAGAGTTGGGGTTCAATGACAGAGAAAATATTGTACAAGGAAATACCAGAGCTCCGGGGAGAGAAAGACACCAACAGCACAGTGGTCAGCTGAAGGTCTTCTCACATGTCAAGATACTTTTATACATTTTGTAATATAATAAGTCAGTGATGAGGTTATTATGTTTGCAACATAGTTTGTTCATTGTAAACATTGCAGAATTATTGATAGTTTCAGTGCAGTGTTTGTCAGTTCCAGCGCAGCCTTTGTTACTTTCAGCACGGTCATTGTCAGTTTCAATGTCTGCATGGAAATCCATTGCTGTAGTAATGGGCGCTAATCACTCTTCCTGAGAAGGATGATTACTGCAGCCCTGGCTATTAGCATTTTGTATTGAGTCTGTATCGAGCTGTTAGTATTTCTATCAAAGGTGTTGGCTGGACCCAGACAATTTGGCGGGCAGTATATGCTACTCATTTATTCTTTCACCCATCCACCTTAAACTAATCAACTAGGTTATGAGTGCATTGTGCCGGCATGCTGGTGGCCCCAGGCAGTGTCTGTGTTTGCTCTGCTGTCTCTCTCCATTTTGTGGTCTGGCGACCATCTTGTGTGTTAACTGGCCAACTTAGGGCTCATCTGCCATCTTGTGTGTCCGTTTGCCTAGTGTCACCCTACCCCATGCCTTCTCCATCTTCACTCCCCTCTTTGTGGTCAAGGAGGCAACTTCAGAGATCTCCTGCAGACCACCTAACTCATGGGTAGAGTTAGATCATCTCTCGGGGCTCTTTCTCCTCAGAGGTATCACAGAGTACCAATTTCGTTAGGGGCTCTTCTGTGGGGAAACGTACTGCAGGCACAGTTCTCATCAGTAGCGAATACAGCAGAGCTTTAAACACCCGAGGCCCACACAGAATACCAACATGAGTGTAATGAGGAAAATTATCCAGTGTGCCAAATAGGGTCCCCAAAACCTATTAACCAATTTAGCCAGATGTCTGTAATTGTGGTTCCCTGCCGAAACTGTCTAGCTGGTCTCAGATATTCTTGATGGATTCTATAATAAGAGTTCATCAATAACATGGGTGATACAATTGTCACCAATAATTGTACAAACTTCCCCTTGCTGTGCTAATTGATAACCCACCGTGTAACATGTCTGCTGTGTGTAGAGTCTGAGTTCAACCAACTTTGTATTAATTGCTTCCAGGCCACACACAAGGTAATTTCGGTTTTTAGCAGTGATGACCCCGACACTGGCCCCCAAAGAAAGAGATCCCAAGAATCCATATGCCAGTGATGACTGAAAGTGGTGGGGATCTGCCAGTCAGCATAGAACTCCTGACTGATGGAGCGGATCACTATCCTTCTCCAGACATGTCCCCCGCTGGGGTATGGTACAGTGAGGGGTGCAATTGTCCCCATTGTGAACAGGTTTGGGAGGTCTGGGGTGTCTATTGCATAAGTCCTCTGAAATAGATAAACAAATCCGGTTGCTGCTCGGTAACATACATTGTCCTGTCCTACCGTCTGTCTGTCCACCGATGTCGTCCCTGATTCCCCCGGGTGTTCTCCCCAGCTAGGAAGTATCAAACGGGTATGTCCATGTGGCAGAGCTGACACGGGTGCCATTGCACTGACCACATATGAACTGTCTGCCCATGGTCATATTGAAGCATGCCTGCTCACTGCAGGGGCAAGTTAACTGTCCCCTGGTGACAGTACAGTGCTGATAAGTGCACTGTGTCTGGACGCATGAGTCATTTTTGGGAACCAGGGCATAAATGCATCCCCATGAAACAGAGTAGGTAATTACCAGGTTTTAAATGGGTCTTCCCTTCCCTAGGCTGGATGGGCCCTGTCCAGCTGCAAACATCTACCCTGGAGTCCCTGTTTGTATTTCCCTATCTGCCCCTTACAAGGCACTCCCAAGGTGTCTACTGTACACAGGTCGCAAGGGGTCCATACCAGTGTGGCCACAAATAGGGATTCTACTGATCACGCCAGGGGGTAGTAGACAGTTCGGTTCCCATGAAAACTTAGGTGGGTTTTGTAGAAAAATTATCTTCAAATCCTGGCGTGCTCCCAATAGTCGCGACACTTAAACACAGTAAAATACATACAGGTATATACATTTTTGCAGTAAAATAAAATTATCAGTCAAAGTCTTTGTTGTTGTCAGCAGATGCAGTCGTGTTTCTGTGTGGTTTGTTCTGTTGGGTTTTCGGTACTCCCCCCCGGGATGACCATCTTGTCCGCCGTTCCTGTCTGCACCTGGGGAATGGTCAATGGCATTAGTTTGGTCATAGGAGTCCTTAAACGGCACAAGCAGCAGACTCTTACAACAGTTAATACAGTTAACACTTATCATCCATAGATGTGCACTTAAACTTTTTTAACTCAGTACTGTAGCAAGTTAGACGTTACAATTGGTATACCTTCTCAACTGTGTCTTTGGCCCGGTCTGACTCTTCCCAATTGCAGGTACAAATTGGTTCTTAGCCCGGCTCCCCGATTGTAGCCTTCGACCAGGGCACCAGTAATAAGAACCCTGCTTGCAGTGCCAATTGTGGTGGGGAGAAACACCAGTCTTGGAGTCAGAATCGGGGTTCAACGACAAGAATTTATTGTGCAAGGAAATACCGGAGCTCCGGGGAGAGAAAGACACCAACAGCACAGTTGTCAGCTGCGAGTCTTCTCTCAACCCAGAGCACATGTCAAGATACTTTTATATGTTTTGTAATATAATAGGTAAGTGATGAAGTTATTGCCTTTGCAATATAGTTTGTTTATTGTAAACATTGCAGAATCATTGATGGTTTCAGTGCAGTTATTGTCAGTTCCAGCACAGCCTTTGTTAATTTCAGTACAGTCATTGTCAGTTTCAGTGCAGACATTGGACTTCTGCACAGATGCTGAAATTGACATTGCTGTAGTAATGGGTGCTAATCGCTCTTCCTGAAAAGGACAATTACTGCAGCCCTGGCTATTAGCACTTTGTATTGAGTCCATATCAAACAGTTAGCATTTCTATCAAAGGTGTTGGTTGGACCCAGGCACTTTGGTGGGCAGTAGACGCTACTCATGTGTATTCTCTCCCCCACCCACCTTAAACTCATCAACTAGGTTGTGAGTGCATTGTGCTGGCATCCTGGTTACCCCAGGCAGTATCTGTGTTTGATCTCCTGTCTCTCCCCACATTGTAGTCCAGCAGCCATCTTGTGTGTCAAGTGGCCAACTTATGACTTAGCATCCATCTTACATGTCCGTGTACCTAGTGTCACCGTGCCATCTCCCACTTCACCTTGTATTCCCAAATGCATGTATGTCTTATCGCAGAATCTTCTCAAGTAACTTGCACACCTCAGGTGTTAAGCTTCTTGGTCTGTGATTCCCAGGCTTTTCTTTGCAGCCCTTGAATAATTCACAACATTCGCTACCCTCCAATAATCCGGGACCTCACCAGTGGTTAATGATGATCCAAATGTATCAGCCAGGCCCCCCACAATTTCTTCTCTAGCCTCTTGGAGGGTTCTTGATATATCTGGTCAGGACCAGGAGATTTATGCACCTTCATACATTCTAATACATCCAACACCTCTACTGTGATATGGACTGTCCCCAAGATATGACCACTAACTTCCCCAAGTTCCCAAATCTTCATGTCTTTCTCCACAGTAAACAGAGAGGAGAAATATTCATGAAGGATCTCACTCATCTCCTGCAGTTTTACACATACATGGCCACTTTGGACCTTGAGAGGCCCTGCTCTCTCTCTAATTATTCTTTTTCCTTTAATATATTTAAAAGTACCTCCTTGGATTCACTCTAATCTTCTCAACCAAAGGCTATCTTATTCCCCTTTTTTTCACCCTCCTGATTTCCTTCTTCTGTAAACTCTGTATTCCCGATATACCTCCAGCAATTCCCTTGATCCCAGCTGCCTGTAACTGAGCCACACCTTTTTTCTAATCAAAGCCTCAATATCTCTCTTTATCCAGGGTTCCCTATTCCTGCCAACCTTGCCCTTCACCCTGACCTTTAAAAGTGAGTTAGCTCGAGTTCAAAGCCTCCCACTTGACAGAGGTCCCTTTGCCTGCCAACAAACTACTTCAATCAGCCCCTGAAAGCTCCTGTCTCATTCCATCAAAAATTGCCTTGACCCAATTTAGAACTAGAACCTGTGGACCAGTTTAATCCCTCTCCATAACTATTTAAAAAGTGCTCCCCTACTGTCACGTCCATCCCTTGTCCTTCCCTATTTCCCAAGAGTCGGACAGGTTTTGCCCCTTCCTGAATAGGGCCCTCTATATACTACTTGAGGAAACTTACCTGAACACACTTAGATTCCACCCCATCTAAGCACTTAACGCTCTGGCAGTCCCAGTCTATGTTAGGAAAATTAAAATCCCCTCCTATGACAACCCTATTGTTCCTGCAAGTCTCCCCAATCTCCGTTCATATTTGTTCCTCTAATTCTCATTGACTGTTTGGGGGCCTATAGTACAACCCCAATAACGTCACCATCCCCTTATTTCCTAGCTCCATCCACAAAGCCTCACTGGATGATCCTTCAGTTATTTCATCTCTGATTACTGCTGTGATACCTGTGCTGTCCTGCCTAAAGCACCTGTACCCTGGCTGTCCCTCCCTTAGCCATGTTTCTGTAATGGCTACAATATCCCAGTGCCACATACCTATCCGCATCCTGAGTTCATCGGCCTTACATGGCAGCCCTCTTGCAATTTAATCCAACAGGCATTCCTTGCTTCCTGCCGTGTTTCAGTCTGACCTGCCTCTTTAAATGACTCTTTCTGATTACAGTATCTCCTTCAAGCCTCACAGTGGTCTCCCTGCTGTTGAGTATCCCACCGCACCTGTCAATCTAGATTAAACTCTTTGCACTAGCAAACCTGGCCGCTAGGATATTGGTCCCCCTCCAGTTCAGGTACAACCCATCCCTCTTGAACAGGTCACCTCTGCCCCAGAAAAGATCCCAATGATCTAACAATCTGAATCCCTGCCCCCTGCACCAATTCTTTCGCCATGCATTCATCTGCCCCATCCTCCTGTTCTTACCCTCACTAGCATGTGCACTGGAAGTAATCCAGAAATTACCACAGCCGAGGTCCTGGTTTTTAACATTTTTCCTACTCTATAATCATTCTACAGGCCCTCATCCCTATTTCTACCCATGTCATTGTGCCAATGACTTGTGGCTGTTCACCCTTCCCCTTCAGAATATTCTGGAGTCGCTCTGAGACATCCTGGACCCTGGCACCTGGGAGGGAACATCATCCAGGATTCCCATTTCCAGCCACAGAATCTCCTGTCCGTCTCCCTATCTCTATCACTATCTCTAATGTCTAAAGGTCCTGTTTACCCTTACCCTTTCCTGCTGTGCCCCAGAGCCAGTCGTAGTGCCACCAACCTGGCTACTGCTGCTTTCCCCTGTATGGTCATCCACCCCAACAGTATCCAAAATGATATGCTTGTTTTCCACGAGAATGGCCACAGGGTTTTCCTGCTCTCCCTGCCTACGCCCTTTGCCTTTCCTGGTGGTCACCCAGCTACTCTCTGCCTGCACCTTAGGTCTGACCACCTCACTAAAACATTTATCTATAGATGATCCCAAGTGCATCCAACTCCAGCTCCCTATCCTGGTCTCCCAGGAGCAGCAGCTGGGTGCACTTCCCACCTGTGTAGTCAGTCATCAGGGAGAATGGAAGTCTCCCTGAGCTCCCACATGGTGCAGGGGGAACATGCAACTGCCCTAACTACCATCTCAAATGCTGTCAAACTGAAAAGGAAAGTTAAAAGGACTTTACCTGAGCTTATCTGTATTTTTTGCTGAGCCACTCCTCTCCTAAGCTTCTTGAACAAAGCCTTACTTCTTACTCTGCTACCAACAAATTTTGAAATAGCATGTCTCTCTATCCTTCCACCTTTTTTTTGATGTGGAGGAGCCGGTATTGGACTGGGGTGGACAAAGTTAAAAATCACAACACCAGGTTATAGTCCAACAGGTTTATTTGGAAGCACTAACTTTCGAAGCGCTGCTCCTTGGTCTGGTGGCTAAACCTTTAAGCAGTCATTGACACCAGCCCCACAACGACCTGGTCTTCAGTGCAGAAGTGGGTACTGCAGATGCTGGAGATTAGAGTCAAGATTAGATGAAGGTCAGATGCATAAGTTTGATGAGTAAGTCATGAAGTGATTTCTGAACCCAGCTCCTGGAAATGGGCAACTATAGTCTTGCTTTCAGCCTGTCTCAAACATTATCCTGTCCTATGGGATTCTATTGAATAGTGGAGAAGACTCAAGGTACTGACTGGCCGAATACTTTTGTCTAGTCCAGTATTTCCTGCAGTGTGACAAAGGGATGAATATGATGGAAGTGGAGGACAGCGATAACGTGGATTGGTTCTTGGGGAGAAAACTTGCCTTCCTGATGAAGGGCTTTTGCCCGAAACGTTGATTTTCCTGCTTTCTCGGACACTGCCTGACCTGCTGTGCTTTTCCAGCACCACTTTGCCCTTCAGTGCAGTTGACTGCTTGTCTTCGGAGGGTGTCTTGTTGAGGTCCTCCTACTGGTAGCTCCGACTGCGCTGCTGCAAGTCTTCACCCCAAGAGCCAATCTGCACTGTCGCTATCCTCCACTTCCATCATATTCATCACCGTCTGTCTGACTGCAGGAAAAACTGGACCAGAAGAAAGTACTCGGTCAGTCAGTGCCTTGAGCCTTCTCCGCTATTGAATGGAATCCCATAGGACAGGATAATGTTTGAGAGAGGCTGGAAGCAAGATTATAGCCGCCCATTTTCAGGAGCTGGGTTCAGAAATCACTTTGTGGCTTACTCATCAAACTTGTGCATCTGGCAGTCACGCCCTGCTTCATCATCAGTCGCCCAGTCCATCATGAAAGCCCAGTTGGCAGAAGGCCTGAGGAACCTCCTTCTGCTCTCATCATCTGTATCTCACCCACATTTCAGAGCACACAAGGCCTGTGACACTACCTTGTGACATCCTTTGCATCAGTGATGAACCTGTGAGGGGCATATCTGTGTTCAGCTTTTCTCTGCAGTCAGTTAGACTACAAGGGACAATGGTCATGAGACCATCTCCCAGCCTTGAAAGTCACAGCACTCCCATGTAAAGCTCATAGGTAGGAACAACGTTCCCTACGGAGATTTGTGGAATCAGTGATTTTGTACTCTCATCCATAAGGTGGGAGTATGTGCACAAACAAAATGTGCAAGCCAGGCCCAGGCATGTTCCACAGGTGTAGCTTTTCGACTCAAAGTCCTCCACTTCAATGAGCAACCCCTTGGTTGCAGCATGAAAACTTTAGGTACAATAATCCCTCACATGAGGCTATCTGCAGTCAAAAGACTTCGTTGCTTGTGAAAGATGAGCAATACTTGGCCATTGCAATTTCTGACATCCTGGGGAATGTCTGACAAGACTCATCTCTCACATGGATGCGAGTTAACCAGGCCCGACAACACATCATACAACAGCCAAACAACTGTTCCAGTGTAAGTGAAAAATTATTGACAAAAAAATGATGGCTTGTTTATAACAATGTCACTTGGAAACCCTAGGTATGATATCTTCTGCCCATTCCCCTGCAGTGTCTAGGTGCGGTATCAACTTCCACAGTCTGCTTAGTGTTGACTTAAAAGACTTGGTTGATCTTTCCCTTGTGCCTTTCAGTCTAGATAGTCCGGGTTTGCAGAGAGTCTCTTGCTGAGGTGCAGCTTTACCAACCCCACCTCATTCGATGATGATAATATTGGAAGGTGGCTGGTTTAGCAATGTCAAGTTGCATGGTTGAAGGATCCAGGACGATTGTGGTCACTGGCTATGCATGCACTTTGTCCAGGTGGCATGGTGCCTCTGTGGTTAGCACTGCTGCCTCACAGCGCCAGGGACCCGGTTTGATTCCAGTCTTGGGCGACTGTCTTTATAGAGTTTGCACATTCTCCCTATGTCTGAGTGGGTTTCCACCAGTTTCCTCCCACAATCCAAAGATGTGCAGGTCAGATGAATTGGCCATGCTAAATTGCCCATAGTGTTAGGTGCATTAGTCAGGGGTAAATATAGGGTAGGGGAATTGGTTTGTGTAGACCCTCTTCAGAGGGTTAGTGTGGACTTGTTGGGCTGAAGGGCCTATTTCCACATATAGGGAATCTAATCTAAATGTTTCAAAGTAAGGAGAAGCTGGATGGTTATCATAGCTATTCCATGATCTTCAACAGACACTGTAGGGACAAGGCACCATGTGCTCACTTGTTTAACCTGCCAAGTTTTTTTTGCTGTTGATTTTCTCACTCATGCAAAGGAAAATTGGAAGAGTGATGTTCATATGGCAAATTGGGCTAATAATGAGATGCCAGTGTTTGAAAATAACAGATTTTAAACTCACCATCTAGTTCCCAAAGACTTAATTGGGGGAGGTTTTCCCAAATTTGACTTTTATACACGTTTGCCTGATTAAATAATTTCCCTATCATTCTCATCACTTTAGAGAGGGGAAAATCTGTTTAGCTGGTGTATTGATATAAGGTCCAATTAGGAATTTAACAATATTCTTAATAAGAGAGGAGAGAGCAAGAAACAGGAAAAGCTGACAAAACCAATTTGCATTTTAACCTAATTGCAACCCAATTCCCAAGCATTTAAGTATCGGATACACTTTATTCATTCATACAAAGTACTTAGTAAGAGGAGGAGATAAACAAGAATATTGAATCTTTTTAAACAATACAAACAACGCAAGCATATTTATTGAAGTGAAAAAATGCTATGTTATTTAGGAACAACAGAAAGTTACAGAAGTTTCCACCTCTCCCCCAATCCCTAACAACTTTGCTTGGCACGGTGGCTCAGTGGTTAGCACTGCTGCCTCACGGTCCCAGGTTCGATTCCAGCCTTGGGTGACTGTCTGTGTGGAGGTTGTACATTCGTCCTCGTGTCTGCGTGGGTTTCCTCCGGGTGCTCCGGTTTCCTCCCACAGTCTAAAGATGTGCAGGTCAGGTGAATTGTCCATGCTAAATTGCCCATAATGTTAGGTGCATTAGTCAGAGGGGAAATGTGTCTGGGTGGATTGCTCTTCAGAGGGTCTGTGTGGACTGGTTGGGCCGAAGGGCCTGTTTACAGACTGTAAGGAATCTAATCTCATCAACTTTTAGTGATTTAAAAGATTGTCATTTTAACCTTATTACCTTTTACCTACCGGTAATAGTTAATTGATCACAGTAAGTAATTTTCTGCTCATGGTAATTAAACAGAAGTTTAGCACAATGGATCTTAATAGTCTCTGTTTTAATAAAATAATAAAAATTACAATTTTTTTATTCTATGTTCTCAGAATATCATATGTGAAATCAAATAGGCTCAGAAAAGACTTTTCAGCTTATTCTTCCATATTAATCAATCCTCCTGCTTTCCTGTTACAACTCTATGTCTGCTTGGGCTAGCAGACCTGACCTCAGCTTGACCTCAGCGATGTTCTCTTACCGTACCTAAATGTAAGCCCAGTGTGTGCACTAAATCGCTAAGTGGGTCTTCAACCTACAGCTTTCTCACTAAGAGAGGAGAGTGGTGGGGACAGAGAAAAGCTGACAGAACTAATCGTCAGGAGTTAACTTTGATCAGTTAGGCAGCTCTTTATTCTGAAAGGAATTTGATACATTTACTTCCAGAAGTGTTTCCGACAGCGGTCTGTCGAGATGTACAACAGAAGCCATGTTCTGGAGTTCTGTAAGTTTACTGAAGTGGAATTTGTGACAAGATTGCTACATTCTGTAACCTTACAAAAGCCGGTGGAGAAAGTTCTCTCAGAGCCTTTACTGAATCAATAATAGCTGTGACTTGGGCAATTGCCAATGTCCTCAGTTTCTCCCTCAGGTACCTTGTTGCCGCATATTCTCCGAGTGCTATATTCTCCAGGGTGCCCTGAATGATGGACAAACCTTCCATGAGTTCGCTAATTTCCTATGTACTATGAGAATTTGTGGTCATAAAGGTCTAAAGGCACAGAGCACATAAACATGACATGCTGACGCTCATACCAGCTATTGTTTTGAAGGGAAATCTGTGCACTGTACATTGAAATACAAGAGCAGTTACTTTCACCTCAGCCATGACACCAGACTTCAATAGTATTATTGAAAACACACTAACCCCATGATATATTGCCCTAGGTCCATGATTGATGACTGATGACAGATCATGAAGGCAAATTGCAAAATTTCTAATCACTTTTTTTAAAAACTGCATATACATTTGCTTGTGAGTGAGCTACAGAAATTTCAATGCAAAATTACTGTCCTGCCCCTAATCCCAAAAGCAATGCCAGCACTCTGCAGAGTCATTGAAATGGAAGGTATGAGCATTAGCTGTATGTGACATGCACAATTGTGAAGCTAGTCCCCGTGACAGGTTAAAACTAGCAAATTTGGTAAATTCACATCAGTTGATAAAACTTACAACTGGTCCCTCTGGACTTTCTCAGTTTGAAGTAAGACATCATAAAGAACAGAGCTTCATCGTCCTGGGAAATTCTCTTACATTTAGGAAGTTAATGACATGTAAAAAAAATTGTGTAGTCTTATTTTTGTAGTCTTTAAATTTGTGGACTAAAATGGAAAAAGAACTCTTTTAAAATTGATTACTACATATTTTGAAAAGCCAAGTACCTGACACATGAGAGATTAATATTTAGGTAATTAAACAGCTTTGGGTCTGGGAATAAAATACAGAGAAGTGACCAGATCTTTATGAGCTTTCTCTGTTCTATGAAGTCAAAACCTACTTAAAACCTGAAGAAAACCAGTTTCTGTCTTCTTCGGTTGCTGTAAGCTGAGACTTTGAATTAATAAGTTATTGGATAACCTTTTGTAAGTGAAGCAGCCTTCCTGTGCCTCTTGCAAATCAGTTGAAGCTTTCAGAAAACAAAAGCCAAGAATCTCATCAGCAAGAATCAACTTCAACATATCTTCTGAACAAAATTTACTGAACTGCTTTCCCAGTTGTTCCTCCGTCCATGTGTTTTTTCCTGAGTATCTGTTTGTGTGTGTAAGGGGGTGGGGGTGGGGGGGTGGGGGGGGGCGGGGTGGGTTATAAGGGGATTAGAGTTTGATAGTGTCATTTCTCAATGGTTAAAAGTGTTTCCTGTAGCGATAATCCAATGACTTGTAACAATTAGCAATCCTTATGAAGTGCAGAAACCTGATTCATGATTTCCAGCAATGAGCTGTCAGAGGAAATGATTGGAGGCGGGTACAATTATAACATTTAAAAGGCATCTGGATGGGTACATAAATAGGAAGGGATTAGAGGGATATGGGCCAAATGCTGGAAAATGGGACTAGGTCAGATTGGGATGTCTGGTCAGCACAGACAAGTTGGACCAAAAGGTCTATTTCTGTGCTGTATGACTATGACTATCATTCTGAGTCTAAAAACAGGTAAACTGAGGAAGTTTGCATACTTTTTGAAAGTTTAACTTTTGTGACAACTCTGGGAATAGTGGATCTTGATTTCAAGCATGCTACCCCAATGGGTCCTGACAGAAATGAAGCAAAGTTTTCTACTGCTCTCTGGAGAATTAAGAATTGAGAAGGAATTTTTATTTTCAAAAGGAGGGAATTTGAAGAGCAGGAAGGTTTTTCTTCCCTTTGGAAAGAGATAATGAAGGCAGAAAAAACATGGTAAGATTAAGACTCTGCAAATGATTTAAGTATTCAGTAGCCCTTAGTGGATCTATTTCCCAACACTAACTTTGCATGGTGGTGGGGGTGGGGTGGGGGTGGGGGGGGGGGGGGTCCCTTTAAAACAAATATTAAGCCCACTGTCCCCACCTCCACCATGTATTACATTTATATTGATTTTTCTCCTTACTCATGGGAGCATTTGTGTTTCAATCTGTTTTGCCAATGATCAATGGAACTCCTTTGCACTGCAAGTATTATTCCCAACAGTGCTAATGAAAATGATTAAAACAGGAAGGTGTGATGAGAGAAATTGACCACTTGAGGACAGCAATGTGCCATTAAAAAGAGAGTATCCATTCCTCTCAAGTTGAGAATAATGGTAGGAAATTTTACATTTGAAAACCTACACAATTCGGGGAGTAAAGCCTGAACATAGGTAACCACTGAAGCTCTTCAGCTGTGCACTGTCATCATGGATTTGAGATACAGATCAATAGGAGTTGAATGACAGACCTTTGAGGGGCTGAGTGGTCTTCTCTTCAAAAGAACTGTCTTTTAGCCTGAAGATGAGCTTACCATCTTTTGAGACTTCCCAAATGTCCTGCAGTATATAACTGCAAGGCTCTTCTAAATCTATTTTATTTTGGGTGCCTGCCAATCAGCAGTCTGATTAATAGACTGGTGCTTTCTGGGCTGTTAGACTATAGGATAACATCACAGGTGAAATGAGCATGTAGCTCTAGTGGGAGTTGAGCAATGAGGACTAGACAACTCTTGTTCAGTATGTGTTGAAATGTGGAATGGTGGCAATGATAGCTGGGTGACTGAGCAATGATAAGGGGCAAAGAGACAACTTGAGATGGAGAGAAGGGATTCACTGGATAACCTGTTCGACCTGAAGGATACAGCCTTACTCCTCTTGCCCTACAGACATTGCCATGTTATTCAGCCCTTACTTGGTTCAGTTCTTCTGACCACCTTGTACTTGCCAGGTTTTCTATGGTCTGACATACACAACTGCGTGGTTCGAAATAGAATGGCTGTTTAAATGACATCACAGAGCTTCATCACTTTATTTAAATGAACAACATACTTTGCAGGAGTAGGTTAATCACCCTTAGGTCACCCACATTAAAACCAGAAGTACAAAGGCTTGAGGAGAGAGTGGGGTTTGTGTCCCTGATTGTTTTTACATCTTTGTTTCTGCCAGTGCACTAATCTCTTACTCTTATCCCTTCTTGCATGTGCTGATGGCACTGGCCCTTCAGTGACCCATTTGACATGTCTGGTATTTGGACTCTCAGTGCAGCAACAACTCAATTTTAAAATTCTCATCTTCGCTTTCAAAATCTTAAATCTTTGACAAAGCTTTTGCTTCCCTGCCTGAATATCCCCTTATGTGGCTTGATAACCCTCCTGCAAAAGATCTTGGGACAATTTGGTCTATTAAAAGCATTATATGAACTGACATTTTTGTTGCTTCACCCAAAATACATCAATAACAATTTGCAATGTATATAATGCTTGAACATTGGGCATTTTACAAAGACCCGTTTCAATAATGTTGTAAATTGACACTCGACACTGAGCAATTACCAGACGGACATCCAAGGGTTTAGTGAAGCAGGTAGATTTGACAAAGTAACTTAAAGAAAGAAAGAGAGGCAGCATCGATTACCAAGGGAATTTTAGAGCATAAAACCATCAATGACATCATGCTTAAAATTGGGGATGTACAAAATGCCAGAAAAGAGAATCACAGATTATAAAGCCTTGTCAGGATGAACAAATGAGACTCTGGGGAGGAGGGCCGGTCTAGGGATTTAGAACCAAGGGAGAGAAATATTCCAGACAAGGCTGCTGTTTAGGTCAGCAAGGGTAGGAGTGAAGGACGACACTTCTTGCATTATGCTATAATATTCTGAAAGGGTTAATGCTCCACCCATTCTATGATGTCAATCAGTGGGTGGAGACAAGGAGCCCCACTGTATCTTTCAGAGAGGCAGACCTATCTGTACCAGCTTCCCAAGGTTCTAATAATTATGCCTGAGCAAATGTAGCTGTACATATTGTTATAATGCAGTAAACCTCTCTGTAAATACTCTATAGTGCTATTTCCTCTACAACTAAATCACCAGACAGGCCTAAGTCAGAGTTGGGGACAATAAAAAGGACACTAGCGGCATGGAGTTAAATTTACCCGAGTGACAGGAAAGAGAGTAATTGTCAATAGATATTTTTCAGCTAGGGAAAGGTTTGTAGGAGACGCTCCAAGGGTCAGTGTTGGGACCCTTGCTTTTTCTGCTATATTTTAATCATCTATATTTTGGTGTACAGGAGAAATGTTCAAAATTTGTGGATTAGATCAAACTTGGAACTACAAAGACGACAGCATAGAACTTCAAAAGGATGTGGACTGGGCAGAGAGGTAGCAGATGAATTTCAAAGCCGGGAAGTGCGAGGCTATGTATTTCAGTAGGAATAACTTTGAAAGGCAATATGAAATAGGGGGTAAAAACAATGACTGCAGATACTGGAAACCAGATTCTGGATCAGTGGTGCTGGAAGAGCACAGCAATTCAGGCAGCATCCGAAGACAGGCAAAATCGACGTTTCGGGCAAAAGCCCTTCATCAGGAATAAAGGCAGAGAGCCTGAAGCGTGGAGAGATAAGCTAGAGGAGGGTGGGGGTGGGGAGAGAGTGGCATAGAGTACAATAGGTCAGTGGGGAAGGAGATGAAGGTGATAGGTCAGGGAGGAGAGGGTGGAGTGGATAGGTGGAAAAGGAGCTAGGCAGGTCGGACAAGTCCGGACAGGTCAGGGGATCGAGTTGCTGGAGGTTAGAAGCTAGGATGAGGTGGGGGAAGGGGAAATGAGGAAACTGTTGAAATCCACATTGATGCCCTGGGGTTGAAATGTTCCGAGGCGGAAGATGAGGCGTTCTTCCTCCAGGCGTCAGGTGGTGAGGGAGCGGCGGTGGAGGAGGCCCAGCACCTCCATATCCTCGGCAGAGTGGGAGGGGGAGTTGAAATGTTGAGCCACTGGGCGATTTGGTTGATTGGTGCGGGTGTCTCGGAGATGTTCCCTAAAGCGCTCTGCTAGGAGGCGCCCAGTCTCCCCAATGTAGAGGAGACCGCATCGGGAGCAACGGATACAATAGATGATATTAGTGGATGTGCAGGTAAAACTTTGATGGATGTGGAAAGCTCCTTTGGGGCCTTGGATAGAGGTGAAGGAGGAGGTGTGGGCGCAGGTTTTACAGTTCCTGCGGTGGCAGGGGAAAGTGACAGGATGGGAGGGTGGGTCGTAGGGGGGCGTGGACCTGACCAGGTAGTCACGGAGGGAATGGTCTTTGCGGAAGGCGGAGAGGGGTGGGGAGGGAAATATATCCCTGGTGGTGGGGTCTGTTTGGAGGTGGTGGAAATGTCGGCGGATGATTTGGTTTATGCGAAGGTTGGTAGGGTGGAAGGTGAGCACCAGGGGCGTTCTGTCCTTGTTGCGGTTGGAGGGGTTGGGCCTGAGGGCGGAGGTGCGGGATGTGGATGAGATGCGTTGGAGGGCATCTTTAACCACGTGGGAAGGGAAATTGCGGTCTCTAAAGAAGGAGGCCATCTGGTGTGTTCTATGGTGGAACCGCTCCTCCTGGGAGCAGATACGGCGGAGGCGGAGGAATTGGGAATACGGGATGGCATTTTTGCAAGAGGTAGGGTGGGAAGAGGTGTAATCCAGGTAGCTGTGGGAGTCGGTGGGTTTGTAGAAGATGTCAGTGTCAAGTCGGTCGTCACTGATGGAGATAGAGAGGTCCAGGAAGGGGAGGGAGGTGTCAGAGATGGTCCAGGTAAATTTAAGGTCAGGGTGGAATGTGTTGGTGAAGTTGATGAATTGCTCAACCTCCTCGCGGGAGCACGAGGTGGCGCCAATGCAGTCATCAATGTAGCGGAGGAAGAGGTGGGGAGTGGTGCCGGTGTAATTACGGAAGATCAACTGCTCTACGTAGCCAACAAAGAGACAGGCATAGCTGGGGCCCATACGTGTGCCCATGGCTACCCCTTTGGTCTGGAGGAAGTGGGAGGATTCAAAGGAGAAATTGTTAAGGGTGAGGACCAGTTCGGCCAAACGAATGAGAGTGTCGGTGGAGGGGTACTGTTGGGAACGTCTGGAGAGGAAAAAATGGAGGGCTTGGAGGCCCTGGTCATGGCGGATGGAGGTGTAGAGGGATTGGATATCCATGGTGAAGATGAGGCGTTGGGGGCCGGGGAAACGGAAGTCTTGGAGGAGGTGGAGGGCGTGGGTGGTGTCTCGAACGTATGTGGGGAGTTCCTGGACTAGGGGGGATAGGACAGTGTCGAGGTAGGTAGAGATGAGTTCAGTGGGGCAGGAGCATGCTGAGACAATGGGTCGGCCAGGGTGGTCAGGCTTGTGGATCTTGGGAAGGAGGTAGAACCGGGCAGTGCGGGGTTCCCGGACTATGAGGTTGGAAGCTGTGGGTGGGAGATCTCCTGAGGTGATGAGGTTCTGTATGGTCTGGGAGATGATGGTTTGGTGATGGGGGGTGGGGTCATGGTCAAGGGGGCGGTAGGAAGAGGTGTCCTCGAGTTGGCGTTTGGCTTCAGCGATGTAGAGGTCAGTGCGCCAGACTACCACTGCGCCCCCTTTGTCCGTTGGCTTGATGGTGAGGTCAGGATTGGAGCAGAGGGATTGGAGGGCTGCGCGTTGTGAGGGTGAGAGGTTGGAGTGGGGGAGGGGGGTCGACAGGTTGAGGCGGTTAATGTCCCGGCGGCAGTTGGAAATGAAGAGGTCGAGGGCAGGTAATAGGCCAGCGCGGGGTGTCCAGGTGGATGCAGTGTGTTGGAGGTGGGCGAAGGGGTCCTCGGAAGGTGGGCGGGAGTCCTGATTATGAAAGTAAGCTCGGAGGCGGAGGCGACGGAAGAATTGTTCAAATAGGGGGTGTCAGTCTAAAAAGGACGTAGGAGAACAAAGATCTGGGTGAATCAGATCTTTTAAAAGGTGGCAGGACAGTGGAGAAAGCAGCTAAAAACACTATATAGTAGCCTTGGCTTTATTATAAGGGGCTAGAGTACAAAAGCAAGGAGGTGAAACTGAACTCGTATAATTCACTGTTTAGATTTTAGCCAAAGTAGTCTGTACAGCCTTGAGTGCTACACTGGAGGAAGGATGTTAACACACAGAGTTAAGATCTGCAGGAACAGTCCAGCGATGAGTTCAGAGGAAGGGTCACTCAACCCAAAACATTAACTCTGGTTTCTCTCTGTAGATGATGTCAGACCTGCTGAGCTTTTCCAGCAATTTCTATTTTTGGTAGGGATGAGAAAATTCCATTATAAAGAGAGTGGATAGATTGAGACTGTTCTCCTTGGAGAGAAGGTTAAGAGGAGGTCTGATAGAAATTTTCCTAATAATGAGGAGACTGGACAGCCCAGGTAGGGAGAAGCTGTTCGCACTCCTAAAAAAGGGCAAGAACAAGAGGACACAGATTTCAAATGATCAGCAAAAGCAGCAAATGTGATGTACCTGAAAGTATGGTGGAGACAGGTTCCATTGAGGAAGTTAAGAGGAAACAGACATTATTTTAAAAGGATCATGTGCAAAGAATGGGAAAAAGGTAGGAGAATGGCAATCATTTGAGAGCTGGCGCAGAGAAGCTGGACCGAATGGCCTTCTATGCACCATAACAATTCTGTGATCAGCCAAGATATGAAATCTGAAGTTGTACTTTCATTAATGTTGTTAAGGGGCATCAGAAAGATGATAAATAGATACTCGTGGGCCTCGAGAGCTAATGGTGCAGAATTAGATTTAAAAGCAAGTGATTCAGTAACATAATTCTTTAAATACAAGTTAATTTGGGAAAGGGAAACTTGTCCCAGCTGAAGGTCACACAAAGGGTATTTGGAGAGGATACTATAAATCACCTGGATCATAGGCTGCAGATAGGTCAAGTTGGGTGAGGATGGGTGGTTTACCCTGGTCACAGTTGTTCAGGATGTCATATGCACGTTCAACAACAGCCATGAATGTGGCTGAAGTTCAAACAGTGTTCAGCAGCACTTAGAGTGGAGCAATGACAAAATGTTCTTGAATTTACCTTGCCCCAAAGAACTGGAAAAAATCTTTTCAGTTTGACATTTCCTTCCGTCAATTCTGATATCCATCAGTGGGATTATGTCACGCGAAGCATACACATCTCTCTCTGCCAGAAACTGGGCACCTGTGATTGACAACATGCTTGTGTCTTAAAATGCCACAGCTGTCAAAACAGATGAGGGCCGTTCCTGCTAGCTTGTCATTAGGGAGATTCACTGAATAATTTAGAAGACTAGACTCTTCTTTTATCCTCCCTTGCTAATTTTATCAGTCACACATCCAACACCCACAGCACTGCTGTTGTTTAGTCGATGCCTCCAAAGTTTCCTTGCATTTTAGCTTGCATTTAACTTTCATTGATGCATCAAGTTCACTAAAAGGTCAGATATCACATAATACACCTTGTCGTTATGTACGGTGATTTTTATTTCCGTTTAATTTCATATGCACTTCTTCCCTGGCCTTCATCTGTATCAATGTACTCAGTGACGGATCACGCAGGCAGGGAGAGGACAGGGAGCTGATACTACAGTGTATTCCATTAATTCCTTTAGGGTTGTCAGGCAGCCACTGAACAAAGTAGTCCATTATTGAACTGCAGTGTTCATCTATGGCATGCCTTCTAAAATCGAGAGAAGAATCAGCCTGCAAGTGGCAATTGTCACGTTAAAGGAATAGCTGCAAAGCAAGCCCAAGGTTTCTGTCATCATTGCATCATAAAACCCTTCCTAATTCTTCAGTGCAAAAGTTAATGGATGGTTTAGGGGCAGTGAATGTCAAAGGGAAATAATTCAATCAAAATTTAATTACATTGCAACAACAAGCTGACAACCCATAAATACAGCTAGATCTAGACATCATAACCCAGCATCTCAAATTATTTTTCATTCACTTCAAAACATAAGATGCTTAAGCCTAGCATCAAGACCCAGGAAACATTTCCACAAATTCCATTTCATTGTATTCATGATACAAACATACTTATACAATAGATTCCTGATCTAATCAGAATCAGTTTGTCACCCTTTTTGCTCCTGTGCTGAACATTCTGAGTGATGGGCTTTTATCTTCATGTCCATGGCTCTTGCTGCTCAGTGAAATGTCTGTCGCACTGATTGAATAGAAACGTGACCAGACTTTAGCCATGCTTTCTGCAATTACAATATAAACAACCCAGACATCCAACTGCAAGAACATAATGTCCAACAGCCCAATATTCACATTTATCTTTAACTCTGTTTACTTTATGGAATGTGCCAGAATTGGTTGATTTTCCATTGCTATTACTCATGGTAAACATGCAGTTACCGTGAAAGGAGAAAACATTTGGCCATACACCTGAACAAGTCAGGGTCACCCTACACCTATTCTAATGGCAATGGAGATCTAGGGGCACTTTATACTGGCATTGAATACAAACGAACACAGAAATGCCGAAAAGTGTGACACTGGTAAAGCACACGGGTCAGGCAGCATCAGAAAAGTAGGAGAGTCGACATTTTAGGCATAAGTCCTTCGTCAGGAATGTGGAGGGGGGAAAAGGTGGCTGAGAGATAAATAGGGGGATGGGGAGTGGCAGATAGGGAAGCTGGCTAGAAAGATGATAGGGTTAAGTTGGAGGGAAGGGTAGGGTGCTCAGTTGGGAAGGAAGATGGACAGTAGGACAGGTCAAGAGGGTGGTGCAGATTGTAGGGCTGGATCTGGAATGAGGTTGGGGGAGGGGAGATTAGGAAACTGGTGAAGTCAATGTTGATGACATGTGGTTGGAGGGTCCCAGAGCGAAACATGAGTGCTCCAGCTGCACTATCTGTCTGTCCTTTTCTACTGTCATGCAATGGCTATGTGTTAAAGCTAACCTGGTTATATTTAAACTGCCAAAGACCAGTTTCAGGTCAATGACTGGTTGAAATCTTTCAGTACGTGTATTCAGTTTATCACAGAATCACTTCCTGTGAAATGCATATTCTTATAGGAATAAAAACAAAACGATATTGGGAACATCTTGGAAAATAATTCATACCTGAAACTGAACAACATTTTAATATCAGTATTTATTGCATCAGTATTTACTGTGGAAAAGGATATGGAAGATATAGACTGTAGGGAAATAGATGGTGAACTCTTGCAAAATGTCCAGATTATAGAGGAGGAAGTGCTGGATGTCTTGAAACGGTTAAAGGTGGATAAATCCCCAGGACATGATCAGGTGTACCCAAGAACTCTGTGGGAAGCTAGAGAAGTGATTGCTGGGCCTCTTGCTGAGATATTTGTATCATCGATAGTCACAGGTGAGGTGCCGGAAGACTGGAGGTTGGCTAACGTGGTGCCACTATTTAAGAAGGGTGGTAAGGACAAGCCAGGGAACTATAGACCAGTGAGCCTGACCTCGGTGGTGGTCAAGTTGTTGGAGGGAATCCTGAGGGACAGGATGTACACGTATTTGGAAAGGCAAGGACTGATTCGGGATAGTCAACATGGCTTTGTGCGTGGGAAATCATGTCTCACAAACTTGATTGAGTTTTTTGAGGAAGTAACAAAGAAGATTGATGAGGGCAGAGCAGTAGATGTGATCTATATGGACTTCAGTAAGGCGTTCGACAAGGTTCCCCATGGGAGACTGACTAGCAAGGTTAGATCTCATGGAATACAGGGAGAACTAGCCATTTGGATACAGAACTGGCTCAAAGGTAGAAGACAGAGGATGGTGGTGGAAGGTTATTTTTCAGACTGGAGGCCTGTGACCAGTGGAGTGCCACAAGGATTGGTGCTGGGCCCTCAATTTTTTTGTCATTTACATAAATGATTTGGATGCGAGCATAAGAGGTACAATTAGTAAGTTTGCAGATGACACCAAAATTGGAGGTGTAGTGGACAGCAAAGAGGGGTACCTCAGATTACAACAGGATCTGGACCAGATGGGCCAATGGGCTGAGAAGTGGCAGATGGAGTTTAATTTAGAAAAATGCGAGGTGTTGCATTTTGGGAAAGCAAATCTTAGCAGGACTTATACACTTAATGGGAGAAAGTGAGGACTGCAGTTGCTGGAGTACCAGAATTGAAAAATGTGGTGCTGGAAAAACACAGCAGGCCAGGCAGCATCCGAGGAGCAGGAGAATCGACATTTCGGGCATAAGCCCTTCTGCAGGAAGGACTTATGCCCAAAACGTCGATTCTCCTGCTCCTCGGATGCTGGCTGGCCTGCTGTGTTTTTCCAGCACCACATTTTTCAATTCTTATACACTTAATGGTAAGGTGCTGAACAAAGAGACCTAGGAGTGCAGGTTCATCGCGCCTTGAAAGTGGAGTCGCAGGTAGATAGGATAGTGAAGAAGGCGTTTGGTATGTTTTCCTTTACTGGTCAGAGTGTTGAGTACAGGAGTTGGGAGGTCATGTTGCAGCTGTACAGGACATTGGTTAGGCCACTGTTGGAATATTGCGTGCAATTCTGGTCTCCTTCCTATGGGAAAGATGTTGTGAAACTTGAAAGAGTTCAGAAAAGATTTGCAAGGATGTTGCCAGGGTTGGAGGATCTGACCTACAGGGAGAGGCTGAACAGGCTGGGGCTGTTTTCCCTGGAGCGTCGGAGGCTGAGGGATGACCTTTTAGAGGTTTACAAAATTATGAGGGGCATGGATAGGATAAATAGGCAAAGTCTTTTCCCTGGGGTCGGGAAGTCCAGAACTAGAGGGCATAGGTTTAGGGTGAGAGGGGAAAGATATAAAAGAGATCTAAGGTGCAACTTTTTCACGCAGAGGGTGGTACGTGTATGGAATGAGCTGCTAGAGGATGTGGTGGAGGCTGGTACAATTGCAACATTTAAGAGGCATTTGGATGGGTATATGAATAGGAAGGGTTTGGAAGGAGATGGGCCGGGTGCTGGTAGGTGGGACTAGATCGGGTTGGGGTATCTGGTTGGCATGGACGGGTTGGACCGAAGGGTCTGTTTCCATGCTGTACATCTCTATGACTCTATCTCACCTGGAAGCCTCCATAAATTAGGTACATCTTACAGAGGCTGATTGATCCACAATTTATCAACACACTCTTCTTTCAACACTAGTTTTAATTTCATCAGAAGGTTGGCTTGATTCTTTGTAAGTTTTGAATGTTCTTTTCCTAATATTCCCACTAAAAACAGTTAGGTGGGCTAGGACATGGGCAAATGAAACAAATGTTCAAAAGGTCTTCCATAGTTGCTACCAAATGTTCCAGGCCAAGTAGTAAACACTTAATAACAAGTTAAATTCATTAAATTTCAATTTGTGAGAAATTAGCTCACTCTGTTAGGAACATGAGCTTTCTTATAAAGGCTGGACAGAAATTTGTGAAGATTTACCTTGGCTTTCTCCTCCTACTGAAATTTCAGATTGAGTAGGTAGCTTGTCTGTTGTGCTGCATTCGGATGAATCTCCTTCTTCTAGAAGGTTCCTAACCAACAGACACACCTATGATAATAGCACACACTAAGCTTCATCCCAGTGTTGGCCTGGGGCCGCTCACTTGTAAAAACAGCAGCTTGTGAACTCAAATTACCCGAGCCCCAGCCACTGCATTGTGCTGGCTGGAATCAGTTCAATGTAAAAACAATGACTGCAGATGCTGGAAACCAGATTCTGGATTAGTGGTGCTGGAAGAGCACAGCAGTTCAGGCAGCATCCAAGGAGCTTCGAAATTGACGTTTGAAGGGCTTTTGCCCGAAACGTTGATTTCGAAGCTCCTTGGATGCTGCCTGAATTGCTGTGCTCTTCCAGCACCACTAATCCTGGAATCAGTTCAAACCAAGTCAGCTCAGAGGAATGACAAAAGGCATGAATCCTTACCTGGTGGAAGAATAATGCAGAAATACCAACGTGGCCTTGGGAAGAGCCTATAATTAAAAGACGCCAACTTGCCAGAAGAACCAAAACCAATGAGAAGAAAGACACCACACTTTCAGAAGATGTGGAAAAAGGATAAAAATGAAAGATTTCAGATGTGCCACCAGTGAAAACCCCAGAGATCAACTTTCGTCGATGTTGAGGACCTGATGCTTGGAAGCATGGAGATTACACCTATTCTCAGGTATTAGCCTTTATGTTCTGTGACTGTTTAAGGGAATGGCTGAGAAATCTACTGGGTGCGTGCCTAGATATTAGTCTTGAGTGAATTTGCATGCATGCTTGTAACCCTGTCTTAACCAAGAAGTGTGAGTCGTACGTCTGTTGTAATGAACCAATAAAGTCAGTGTTTGTTGATACAGCCTGGATTCTTTTCCCTTTTGTGTCGAGCCAGTAGCGGTTGTTGAGGGCAGTAACTGGCCCAATTTTTTACATTCCAGGAAAAAAATCCAGGAGTGTAGTTTATATATGACATCAATAGGTAAGTAACCTTTGCTAACACAGCAAAATTATTTAAGTCTACTTGGAACCAGAGGTGACATATGCATGTCAGGGGCAAGAGTGCCTGATTATCCAAAGGCTGTTTGGCATCAGATTGAGTGGCACTGAATGCAATTTCAACATTAACTCTTTTAGAACCATTACCCAATGCAAAATGTCTATTGGAGGCATGGAGTTCCAATCATTCCAACTTTGCAAAGTAGTTACAGTGTGCTTTCTCTGACCTGTATACAAACCTGATGGGTTTGTTCAAGACTACAGAGATGCAGGACTCTCAGCACACACAGAAACTTCTCCAATAATCCTGAAGCATGAGACTGATGTTCTGTTTTTGAACGAGACCCCAGAAAATTCTTCATCTTCATCTAGTGATAGAGATGTGACAGCAGCCAATACGGACATTCTTCTCATCTTGTGTTTCATGCAGAATGTGGTAACTTCAGAAACAGTATAGAGTTCTGACTGCAGATCTTCTAGTACATGCAGTCAATCTCTGGAGTGAATGTTGTTGATTATTGACTCTTTTGAATTAAATCTGGACTGTGCAGTCATCTAATGAATGTCTCTTTTAATCTTCTCATCTTAAACTTGAGAATCCAACTCAAGATGCCATTCTACTGATGATAGAATTCCAAATAGGTGGATGATGGGCCAATGGAATTAGCACTAGGCTATTAATCCAGAGACCCAGGGAATGTTTTGGGGTCCTAGGATCAAAACCCACCATGGCATAAATTTGAATTCAATAACAATCTAAAAACAAGATTTGAATGATGACCATTTATCCATTGTCAATTGGCAGGAAAATCCCATCTGGTTCACAAGTGTCCTTTAGGGAAGGAAATCTGCCATCCTTACACACTTACCCTGGCCTACATATGACCCCACACCCACAGCAATCTGGTTGGCTCTTAAGTGTGCAGTTAGAGTTGGACAATAAATCCTGGCTTAGCTAGTGGTGCCCACATCCCATGAAATAATTTAAAAATGACAATGCAAACAAATCTTCCTGACACAAGCAATATCTGTTGTCAAGGTGATAGCCAACACCTGTCCCCTTAATGATATCTCAGTCCCTTGAATGCTATCCTTTTACCTGCACTAGACAGGTTTCTGTGACAAGTGGTCATTGTCCGTAATGAGTGTGTCTCCTGCTATGTTGCACTGATTGGAAATTCACTGTAATCAGCTCACAAGCCCCAGGCAGAACTAGAGACTATTCTTTCACCAAGAGACAGATAAACACAAATAAAACAGAACATATGTCTATGCAGTAGACTTGACAATGAATGACCTAGGGACACATTTCTGTCATTTGTTAACTATAATGCCTGACGATAGGTCTAAAATAATACATCAAGTCCCTTCTGTCACAGAGAAGATGACCTGAATCATAAGGTAAAAATGTTCAGGAATACTCAATAGAGATTTCCTGAGACTAACAACATGAATGAGAGAATGAGTAGCCCACAAACCCACCAAAACTCTAAAGCAGCAGCTTATGAACTTGAAAGACCCTGCACAGTAAACAAGCAAAACTAATGGCATTTACAAAATACCATGCAAGAACTGTAACAAACACTACATTGGACAAACAGACAGAAAACTAGCCACCAGGATACATGAACACCAACTAGCCACAAACGACATGATCCTCTCTCACTAGTATCCTTACATACAGATAAGGAAGGACACCACTTCGACTGGGACAACACATCCATCCTAGGACAAGCCAAACAAAGACACGCACGAAAATTCCTAGAAGCATGGCATTCCAACCGGAACTTTGTCAACAACACATTGAGTTAGACCCCATCTACCACCCCCTGAGAAAAAGAACAGGAAATGACATCACCAACCCAAAGAAACCCAAACATATAAATAGAAAGCAAGAACCATGAACAGTGCTTTGCCTGGAGGCCCATTGATAATGTTATCTAGTAGGGTGACGAAACATCTGAAAATGAACTTTCCAGCTCAGTGAACAAACCTACATCCATTGAAGAGCATTGAATAAGAGCATTGAAGACTGGAAGTAATTTTTATTTCTTGGGCTATAGGCAAAGTTAGCACTTGTAGCTCATCTCTAATTGCCCTTCACCTAAGTGAATTGCTGGCCCACTCTTGATTTGTATAAAGCGCTGATAAATGAATGAGTATACTAACCTCATAGTGCTTAAAAGATACTTGGTTGCAAAGTTGCCACATTCATTTCTTCCAGTGTAAGTGAAGCCTAAGTGACCAATTCATCACAGAAATGAAATCACCAAAAAAACAGAACAGAATTGAAACAACTCTTAACATGTCAAACTTGGCTGCAAGTTTCCCAGCTCTCAGGAAACTCTGTAACTTAAACTTTCATCACCTCAGAGGAGGAAGCAGGAGTGTTTATAAGCACTGTTTGTGGAGAGTATGGAGAGACAGGGAGTGCTTCCCCATCCTGACCTCCAACTTCACTTCCCATCAAGCCCCACTCCCACTCAATGCAGTGACCCAATGTCTCCATCCCCCCAGCTCATTCCCTGTCAGCTATGGTGGCACAGCTGGGTGGCAGTCTCACCTATAAGTTACAGAATTGTAGGTTCAAGTCCCATTGTTGGATTTTGGCCACAAGCACCAAGTGGAACACTCCAGTGCAGTATTACATTGTCTGAGGTGCCATCTTTCACATGTGTCATTAAACTGAACCCCATGTCAGTTTCCATAGGTTGATATCAAGCTTCCCACAGCGCTATTTTGAAGAAAAGCAGGTGAATCATCCTTACCCTCAATTGCCAAATCAAAAATAACTCAGCCATGCCATTCCATTGTTGATTGTGGGTCCTTGTTTTGTGTAAATTGGTTAAAATGTTTGTACATTAGAATGGCAATCATGCTTCAAAAAGATGCTCTCGAATGCATGTAATGCATTGAGGTATCCAGTGGTCATGAAAGGCACTAAATAAATGCAAACCATTATTTGTTTCCACCTAGAAAGGATCAGATCCACCAGGATGGGCCACTCACGATCATGGATTGATGTGACAGAACACATCCTCCTTACTGAAAATTGTTCCCACCAATCTGAGAGTGATATCCAAGGGGGTAATCAGTCAGTCATGGACAATTGGCACAAAATGGACTAATTTTGTTTTTTGACTAAGTGCTAATTGTGTCGAGCTTTGTGGAAGAATTCCCACAGTGAGGTTCAGTGAGATTTCTCACCATACTTTGACAAGTATACTTCACTAACTACCTCCTTACCTCCCTCTAACATCTCTCATGTCCAATTTCACCGCCATCCTACCACTCTCTGTTCCCAGAATAACTTACCACTCATCAGATAAGCAATAGAAGACTGGCATTTCTTGAACCCATGCCAATCTTTGAAGGGCCACTGTCCAGCCATACAAATGTCGGCAAATATGTATTGCCCTCACCAGCAGTCCAGCAGCTCAGGGCAATAGCCAACATGGCTGACACTTCTCCCACACAAATGAGTCCATTCTCTCACCCTACTCACTATTTACCCACTGTTTACATGTTTGTAGCTACATCCTGTCAAAACACCCTCAGTTGTCACTGCTGCACTTCAGATACAGTGCGTATATTTAAGACGCAAATAGATAGATTATTTAGTATCAAGGGGATCACAGGTTACAGGGAGAAAGCAGGAGAAAAGAGTTGAGTCAGGATTGAATGGTTGAGCCAACTCGATGGGCTGAATGGCCTAATTTCTGCTCCTCTGTCTTAAGGTCAGTCAAGCAATCAGAGCATTACAAAGATGAGCTACTATTTACAGACATAAATAAAACCAGTAGAGGCTGAGAATCACTTCCACGATGCAAACCAACTGCTAGCATGATGACCAGGACTGTCTAACATTCCATCCTAGTCTGCTGCACCAAGCTGTCATCTACTGGAACCCAGGGTCTATGATGTCCTGTTGGGTTTGGAGTGTACAATCCAGCTGAACTTTTATCATGGACAAGAATAGCCTCCTCCTGCCCAGTGTCACCATCCTCTTGCTTGGAACGTTGCTCCCAGTTCCTCAGCATCCAGCACAATCACCTCATGGTCTACTCCAATTGTGCAGAGTACAACCTGCAGGACAACGTGGCATATTCTGTAGCAGCAGCAGCAGCAGCTCCACCATGGCCCTGGTTGAAGCAAGGGCAGCATTGTATCTCCACCCAACATCAGTCAAGGGCTTGTATAATGGTGTCATGAGCCGTGGTCACAGTGGATAGCTCATGTCTCCCAGTAACCACTTGTAAACCATCCACACCCTCAAATGAGGCAGGTACAAGTATTCCAGGACTAGGAGTCATGGCAGCTGCCAGGATAGTGGTCACACACTTCCAGGAAATGGTAATAGTGATCACAGATCACCCGAACGTTAATGGAATGGAATTCCTGTTGATGAATTCTGTAGTGTTGTATGATACTACCCTGTCAGTTCCACGTGTGTGCAGTCAATAGTGCCCAGCACCAGGGTTGGAGGGTGGTGTGATAACAGCCATGTTTCTGAATCCCACTGCTCAGGCAACAGCATTGACCACTTCAATGAATTGACCTGATATGATCTTAGGTGAAAGTGAGGACTGCACATGCTAGAGATTAGAGTCGAGAGTGTAGTGCTGGAAAAGCACAGCAAGTCAGGCAGCATCTGAGGAGCAGGAGAATCGACATTTCGGGAAAAACCCCTTCACCACAATGGCATCTCTCACTGTCCTGATACATTTGTGGGTGCATGACTGAGAGACCCCACACAGCTCACCCTTTGCTCCCTGGAAGGAGCCAAGTCAGAGTGGCTGATCCCTCACAGCCACAGGGACAGGATGGATCCCACTCAGCATCTTCTACAGTTTCATTATCATATCCTGAGATATAATGAGCCTCTTCTTCAGCTGTGTCTCTCTCATTCCCAAGAAAGAGAGCCCGGATCAAGAAACTCTTGCAGATCTCAGGCAGGCCCTGCCTTTATGACCTCTCTGAACTGGGTGCTCCTCATTCTCTGTGGTATCCAGTTGCTGCTCCTGGTCATCTTTTGTCATTTTGCATTCTACCTTCACCTTCTTAGGAAGTCAGCCAAAGATCTATGTCCCCACCAGCAGCAGGGCACAGCATTATCAATGGAAATGACCAACACTGGGGAACAAGGAGTGGACGACAGGTCTCAGAACAGTCAGTGGTGTAACCCATCAGCTACAGACTGTACACTGTCCTTCACACAGTGAGACAGACATTGCCTAGATCACGAGACATGTCGCTGTCATTCTTTCAGGTACAGCCTCAGCGTGTACAGTAATCAGGAAGGCAGTGCCTAATGTACTCAGACCCATTTCAATCATTCAACTTTTCATTGTATTTCAGTATAGACTATTATTAAAACTTACGACAGATGTAGAAATGATGCCCCTTTAGTGGACTCCACCTGAAGGCACCATCTCCCTCAGAGCATCCATGTTGCCTTTTACCTCGCGCCTACCCAACAGCCTATTTCCAGCCCCCAAATCCCCCCTCCCCACCTTCTCTGTGTTTCCTAAGCAGCTTGAAAGTGGTTTGTGGATGGCCCTTGATGGTTGTGAGGGGTTGCAAAAAGCCAGTGCACTTGAACGAGGGGTGATCGTGACTGGGACCCATGGATCATGTCCTCAGATACAGTTTGGTGAAAGTTCCTCACAGCCAAGCAGTGAGCGGAATGCAGCAGGTACCTACACTGACTGCCATGTTTCTCAGCATCGAGCTTGTTCAGCACATTTGGCAAGACAGAAAGCTGAATATCAATGAGGTGAGTTGCAGCACTAATAAGTCATTTAACAAGCACTAATCCCCCTTAATTGGCAACTTACTACTATCTCATAAGAATCCTGCCGCACCACTCGACAAACATGCCAAAGGTGCAACAAGATACTCCCGATGTAGAGATCAGCCTCGACAGACTTCTTAACAATTCTGCCACAGCCCTCACCATAGCCCGTGTGCAGGCCCCTGTAAGATTCCACCCAAAGAGTTAAATGATGGTGTACGATGCCTACCATATGAGAAGCAGGCTAAATGTGATAAGCTGAGAGGGGATAAAGGGAAGTGATAAGACTGACAAAGCGAAAATGAGAGATTAGAATGGCAATGAATTAAAAAGTAACTCAAAACTCTTCTACCATCGTGTAAATGGTGACTGGGTTGTGAAAGATACCATGAGTTCTATTATGGGCAAAATGTTGAGCAGCGCAAGGAAAGATTAGACATTTTAGTGAATTCATTCTATCAAATGTTTACTAAAGGGAGAGGGTGCTGATGAAATATTATTAGAAGCAGAGATGTTAGTGATTAATTGGTAACATGAAAATTGATAATCTGGTTGCGTTGGCTATGCCTGAAGTGAATAGGTCAATAATTTAATGTTGGTGCAACAATCCATAGGCCATTAATTGCTGTTGGAGCTACCGGCAGATGAACAGCCAGTGGATTGGTATGGCATCCCTCTCTTCGATATTTTAGTGGAATCATTAATCTTATAACATTCAATATGCTAAAACTTCCACAAACGTAGGGGGCAGAGGAAGGTTAGATTCTATATTCAGCACTTGCCCATCAGTATGACCAACCCACCCCTAGTGTAGAAGCTCACTGCTGTAGGAACAGCAGTCTTAAGGTCTTTGAATTGAAGTTGTGAGATGTTGAAGTGCACAGATGGGCCAGTAAGCATGAATAATTCACCAATGCTACAGTGCTGAGGCTGAACAAGCAAAACATAAATAGATGGTTCAACAAGAGTACAAGAAAGACTTGTACCTTTCATGGCAGCAACATGTCCTGAAGCACTTTACAGATAACAAAGTATCTTTAAAGCATAGTTACTGTCTAAAATTTAGACACAGCATAGTCTAATATGTTACTCCAAATAACTGATAAAGCATGAAACAATGCTGTCTTTTTCCAATTACCTTGAAGTTTTCCAAACGTGCAACTGTAACATTTTTAGTAAACTACCATGTTTAATAAAGATCGGATAACATGTTTCAGTGATGTTGTTCTGAGGGATAAATTTATGCAGGAGTTTAGTCTGAAGTCCACTATTCTTTGTGTAGTCCCTTTCAGATCACCTGACGGTCAGAGGCCTGAATGTAGCATTTCAGCCAAAAGAGCTCAGTATAGAAATGAGAGAGAAGCATTAAGGTGCAGCATTAAAGAGATCAGGTATTGCTGACTGTAACTTTGGCTACTTATGCGAAGGAACACCAAAGGTATTGTTGAATGGGAAGTTGGAGTACAGGCTGTCAGGGAAGGATGTCGTTGAAATGTGGAACTTTTTCAAGGAACAGATACAACGTGTCCTTGATATGTATGTACCTGTCAGGCAGGAAAAAGATGGTCGTGTGAGGGAACCTTGGTTGACGAGGGAGGTTGAATGTCTTGTAAGGAGGAAGAAGGAGGCTTACATAAGGTTGAGGAAACAAGGTTCAGACAGAGCGTTGGAGGGATACAGGATAGCCAGGAGGGAGCTGAAGAAAAGGATTAGGAGAGCTAAGAGAGGGCATGAAAAATCTTTGGCGGGTAGGATCAAGGATAACCCCAAGGCCTTTTATGCGTATGTGAGAAACATGAGAATGATGAGAACGAGGGTAGGTCCAATCAAGGACAGTAGTGGGAGACTTTGTATTGAGTCGGAAGAGATAGGAGAGGTCTTGAATGAGTACTTTTCTTCAGTATTTACAAATGAGAGGGCCCGTATTGTTGAAGAGGAGAGTATGAAACGGACTGGTAAGCTAGAGGAGATACTTGTTAGGAAGGAAGATGTGTTGGGTATTTTGAAAAACTTTAGGATAGACAAGTCCCCCGGGCCTGACGGGATGTATCCTAGGATTATGTGGGAAGCAAGAGAGGAAATTGCAGAACCGTTGGCAATGATCTTTTTGTCTTCGCTGTCAATGGGGGTGGTGCCAGGGGACTGGAGAGTGGCGAATGTTGTGCCCCTGTTCAAAAAAGGGAATAGGGATAACCCCGGGAATTACAGGCCAGTTAGTCTTATTTCGGTGGTAGGCAAAGTAATGGAAAGGGTACTGAGGGATAGGATTTATGAGTATCTGGAAAGACACTGCTTGATTAGGGACAGCCAGCACGGATTTGTGAGGGGTATGTCTTGCCTTACAAGTCTTATTGAATTCTTTGAGGAGGTGACCAAGCATGTGGATGAGGGTAGAGCAGTGGATATAGTGTACATGGATTTGATAAGGTTCCCCATGGTAGGCTTATGCAGAAAGTCAGGAGACATGGGATAGTGGGAAGTTTTAGATTAGATTAGATTATTTACAGTGTGGAAACAGGCCCTTCAGCCCAACAAGTCCACACCGCCCCGCCAAAGCACAACCCACCCATACCCCTACATGTACCCCTTACCTAATACCATGGGCAATTTAGTATGGCAAATTAACCTGACCTGCACATCTTTGGACTGTGGGAGGAAACCGGAGCACCCGGAGGAAACCCACGCAGACACGGGCAGAACGTGCAAACTCTACACAGTCAGTCGCCTGAGGCGGGAATTGAACCCAGGTCTCTGGCACTATGAGGCAGCAGTGCTAACCACTGTGCCACCGTACCGCCCACACGGCCAGTTTGGCCAGTTAGATAGAGAACTGGCTAACCGGTTGAAGTCAGAGAGTGGTGGTAGATGGTAAATATTCAGCCTGGAGCCCAGTTACAAGTGGAGTTCTGCAGGGATCAGTTCTGGGTCCTCTGCTGTTTGTAATTTTTATTAATGACTAGAAGAGGGAGTCGAAGGGTGGGTCAGTAAATTTGCAGATGATACGAAGATTGGTGGAGTTGTGGATAGTGAGGAGGGCTGTTGTCGGCTGCAAAGGGACTTAGATATGATGCAGAGCTGGGCTGAGGAGTGGCAGATGGAGTTCAACCCTGTCAAGTGTGAGGTTGTCCATTTTGGAAGGACAAATAAGAATGCGGAATACAGGGTTAACGGTAGGATTCTTAGTAAGGTGGAGGAGCAGAGGGATCCTGGGGTCTATGTTCATAGATCTTTGAAGGTTGCCACTCAGGTGGATAGAGCTTGTAAGAAGGCCTATGGTGTATTAGCGTTCATTCAAGAGTCGTGAGGTGATGTTGCAACTGTATAGGATGTTGGTAAGGCCACATTTGGAGAACTGTGTGCAGTTCTGGTCGCCTCATTTTAGGAAAGATGTGGAAGCTTTGGAGAGGGTGCAGAGGAGATTTACCAGGATGTTGCCTGAAATGGAGAATAGGTCGTACGAGGATAAGTTGAGAGTGCTAGGCCTTTTCTCATTGGAATGGCGAAGGATGAGGGGTGACTTGATAGAGGTTTATAAGATGATCAGGGAGATAGATAGAGTAAACAGTCAGAGACTTTTTCCCCGGATACAACAGAGTGTTACGAGGGGACATAAATTTAAGGTGAAGGGTGGAAGGTGTGGGGGGATGTCAGGGGTAGGTTCTTTACCCAGAGAGTAGTGGGGGCATGGAATGCGCTGCCTGTGGGAGTGGCAGAGTCAGAATCATTGGTGACCTTTAAGCGGCAATTGGATAGGTACATGGATAGGTGCTTAAGATAGGACAAATGTTCGGCACTACATCATGGGCCGAAGGGCCTGTTCTGTGCTGACTTGTTCTATGTTCTATGTTCTATGTTCTATTGTCTATGTTGTATGTTCTATGTTGTTCTATGGAGAATGGATTTAAATGTTGAGCAGATTGCTGTGGACAGGAAAGAAAATAACAGTATGAGGAAGAGAAAACCCAGGCTCAATTTGCCTGTCAGGGATAAGTATTGGGACAATCAAGGAAAGGCAGTTTGGTTAATTCACACAATAGAAGATGAATTGGTGCCTTTTGCCTGTGTTGGAAGTAACAGCAATGGAAACATTGGGAGTGTCCCGAAATAGGTTTGGAAATTAAAAGAAGCAGGAGCAGGACGTTGGATTTTCTAGGAAACATTGCCAAATGCAACAACTTCTTGAAAAGGATTTTGGGGGTAACCAGTTCTTAGACCCTAAACAAAAACTCTGATTTCTCTCCACAGATGTTGCCAGAACTGCTGAACTTTTCCTGCAATTTGTTTTTATTTCCAGCATCCACAGTTCTTACAACGTTTTTCCCTTCAAACCTTTCCTATTCATGTACCTATCCAAACGTCTTTTTGTAACTGTACCTGCATCTACCACTTCCCCTGGCAGTTCATTCCATTTACAAACCAACCTCTGTGTGAAAAGGTTGCCCCTCAGGTCCCTTTTAAAGTCTCTCTCTCACCTTAAAATTATGCCTTCTAGGTTTAAACCAGCCCATGCTAGCAGAATGAGCCTTGTAATTCATCTTATCAATGCCCCTCATGATTTTATAAACCTCTTTAAGGTCATCCCTTAACCTTCTACAAGTCCCAACCTATCCTTACAACTCAAACCCTCCAGTCCTGGCAACATTCTTGTAAATCATTTCTGCACCCTCTCCAATTTAATAATATCCTTCCAATGGCAGGGTGACCGTAACTGTACAGAATACGCCAAAAGTGGCCTCATCACCATCCTGTACAACCTCAACATGATGTCTCAATGGTCTGAGCAATGAAGGCAAGTGTGCCAGACGCCTTCATTGCCACTCTGTTTATCAGTGATACAACTTTCAACGATCTATGAACATGAACCCTTAGATCTTGGTTCAATAACATTCACCATGGCCTGACCATTAACTGTGTAACTTCTGCCGAGGTTTGTACCAACGAAATGCAACACCTCATACTTATCCAAATTACACTCCATCTGCCACTCTTTGGCCCATTGGCCCAACTGATCAAGATCCCTTTGTATTCTTAAATAACCTTCCTCATGAATCAATTAAAATTCTGATTAAAAGAATGTTCTCAAATACTCAAATTTGTCAAAATAAAAACAGATATTCAAACATCTTTTTCAAAACACTTCTATCATATTAGTAGTATGATAAAGCAATTAAAAAAAGTTACCTCCACAACTGTACTAAACTGAATTAAATCCTCAAGTGAGGTATGGAACTCAGTTTAGCGTTAATAATGATTTGACAATCCATAACCTAATAAACCACTCCCAAACTCTCAAGTGCAATACCACTTTTCAAACCATCATACATCCTGAGTGAATAAAGCACTTTTGAAGTGTAGATACAATGCCAGGAGCATGGTTGCTTGTTGATGCTTAGCAAAGAGCCATGAACAGAAATGTGAAAGGCCAGTTATTCTGTTTTTTGTAATGTCGTTTAAGGGATGAATATTGACAATGATACCAGAGTCAGCTATCCTGTTCTTTGTTGAAATACTCATAGAGCCATAGAGTCATAGAGATGTACAGCGTGGAAACAGACCCTTCAGTCCAACCCGTCCATGCCGACCAGCTATCCCAACCCAATCTAGTCCCACCTGCCAGCATCCGGTCCATATTCCTCCAAACCCTTCCTATTCATATACCCATCTGCCAAAGGATCCTGCACATCCACTCAGCAGGCTAAGTCTCAGTTTAGCATTGCGCTTGTTGTTATGCTCCACCAACAGTGCAATGCTCCCTCAAGTGCTGCACTGAAGTATCAACCTTGAATTTTGTGTTCAAGCCTGAAAGTGGAATGGGACTTGAATCCAGGATCGTGCAATTCAGCAGCAACTGTGCTATTCACTGAGCTATGGTTAATAGTTAGAAGAGTAGAAGGGTATTCATTAGAGGGTTGAATAGACAGTTGTCCTTGCTGCAAAAGGTAATTGAACTGCAGCTCAATTTGCCTGTCAGGGATAAGTATTGGGAAAATCAAGGAAAGGCAGTTTGGTTAATTCACTCAATAGAAGATGAATTGGTGCCTTTTGCCTGTGTTGGAAGTAACAGCAAAAGAAACATTGGGAGTGTCCCGAAATAGGTTTGGAAATTAAAAGAAGCAGCAGCAGGACGTTGGATTTTCTAGGAAACATTGCCAAATGCAACAACTTCTTGAAAAGGATTTTGGGGGTAACCAGTTCTTAGACCCTAAACAAAAACTCTGATTTCTCTCCACAGATGTTGCCAGAACTGCTGAGCTTTTCCTGCAATTTGTTTTTATTTCCAGCATCCACAGTTCTTACAATGTTTTTCCCTTCAAACCTTTCCTATTCATGTACCTATCCAAACGTCTTTTTGTAACTGTACCTGCATCTACCACTTCCTCTGGCAGTTCATTCCATTTACAAACCAACCTCTGTGTGAAAAGGTTGCCCCTCAGGTCCCTTTTAAGTCTCTCTCTCACCTTAAAATTATGCCTTCTAGGTTTAAACCAGCCCATGCTAGCAGAATGAGCCTTGTAATTCATCTTATCAATGCCCCTCATGATTTTATAAACCTCTTTAAGGTCATCCCTTAACCTTCTACAAGTCCCAACCTATCCTTACAACTCAAACCCTCCAGTCCTGGCAACATTCTTGTAAATCATTTCTGCACCCTCTCCAATTTAATAATATCCTTCCAATGGCAGGGTGACCGTAACTGTACAGAATACGCCAAAAGTGGCCTCATCACCATCCTGTACAACCTCAACATGATGTCTCAATGGTCTGAGCAATGAAGGCAAGTGTGCCAGACGCCTTCATTGCCACTCTGTTTATCAGTGATACAACTTTCAACGATCTATGAACATGAACCCTTAGATCTTGGTTCAATAACATTCACCATGGCCTGACCATTAACTGTGTAACTTCTGCCGAGGTTTGTACCAACGAAATGCAACACCTCATACTTATCCAAATTACACTCCATCTGTCACTCTTTGGCCCATTGGCTCAACTGATCAAGATCCCTTTGTATTCTTAAATAACCTTCCTCATGAATCAATTAAAATTCTGATTAAAAGAATGTTCTCAAATACTCAAATTTGTCAAAATAAAAACAGATATTCAAACATCTTTTTCAAAACACTTCTATCATATTAGTAGTATGATAAAGCAATTAAAAAAAGTTACCTCCACAACTGTACTAAACTGAATTAAATCCACAAGTGAGGTATGGAACTCAGTTTAGCGTTAATAATGATTTGACAATCCGTAACTTAATAAACGACTCCCGAACTCTCAAGTGCAATACAGTAGTCTTTGAAGTTATGCAAGCAAATGACCAATTATCTGTTCATTTTTTTTCATACAAATGGACTTTCAATCATGTGGTTTGGCATTAATTCAGTGATTTTAAGGGCTGAACAGGTATCTGGACTTAAAAGTGAAAGAATCAAGGCATAGTGTCAAATGATATTTTAAAATCAGACTCAATTCTTTTGAGTGCAGAACATTACTTTATCCACTTGATTTGATGGCCAATTTTTAAGGACAAAAAGTCATATATTCAATTACAGCATGAAACTAGATTTAAACCAATACAATATTACATTATGATATTTGAAGTTTACAAAAGCTTTTAAATTTAACTGTCAAAATGTACCTGACTCTATAATGAGCTTCCCTCAAAACATGTATCAACTGACCTAATGTGTTTCACACAAGCTGCATGAACCTACTTGCCTCACTGAAGAAGTGGAATATTCACAATTGAATAGGCATTTCGAAGGCTAAACCTGGCATCTCTTAAAGTGGGGTGTTAGTTTGCTACTTGTCACATTTCCAGCACTGGTAAAAATGACAATCAGCAGGAATTAGGTAGGAAATCGGAATTTAATTTTCAAATACCTCCATCTTAGACTGTCCAACATGGATTTGCCCAGTGCAGGATGACAAGATCTGACCCATGAAGTACAAAATTGGAAGAGGAAGGCTAACACTTTAGACATCAGTTTTAGGCCTCTGGAACATGCCCAACTTTGGTACTATAGTTTAAATAGGATGTGAAGACACTGAAAGGGTGAGAGGTGATGCACTAGAATAGCATCAGGACTTGAATTCTGTGGACTGAGTGGGGAAGCTGGGATTGTTCTCCCGAGAGCAGAGGCAAAAGTCAATTTTCCTGCTTATCGGATATTGCCTGGCCTGCTATACTTTTCCAGCTCCACTCTAATCTAGACTCCTTCGAGCAGAGACAGCTCAGCAGAGATATGACAAGGGGGCATTCAGAATTATGGGAACTTTGGTAAGGAGAACTATCACTAGCAGGAAGATTAGCAATCAGTGAACACAAATTAGAGATCAAGAACCAGAGGGACAATGAGAATTGTTTAACACAGCATGTTGCCTTGTGAACATGCTATCTAAACAAATGATGAAAGTAAATTTCAAAAGAGAATTCAGTGCATACTTGTGATGGAAATATTTTCAGCATTATGGGGAAAAGATCAGGGGAGTGGAATTAATTGGATCGCTCCTCCAGTGAACTGTACAGTGTGAATGGCTTCCTTCTAGGCTGACATTTCTGAGCAGCATGCTATTGAGAAAGAAGCCATGAGAGTAGTTGCATGTCAAGTGGAGACTGTTGATACTAAATCAAGAAGGAAAGCAACAGATGAGCTGAATTACACCAGATCATTAACTGGGAGATTAAAATCCAGCAATGGCGATTAACTGTAGATTAAAGCCAAAGGTATTAAAGAGTATCAGGTAATTATAAGCTATTCTAGATCTGAAGAAGTAAATATAAACAAGGGAGTGAGAATCAGGAACCTCTGTAAAAAGTAGGAAGTAGGGATTCAATGTAGGGATACAATGGAAGTAGGCCACTCAGCCCATTGAGTCCATACCAACCCTCCAAAGAGCATCACACCCAAACCAACACACCTACCCTATCCCTGTAACAGTTTATTTCCCATGGTTAATCCATCTAACCTCCACGTCTTTGAACTATGAAGAGGAAACCCACTCAGATGTAGGGACAACAGGCAAACTCCACACACAGAGGGTGGAATCGAACCTGGGTCCCTGGAGCTGAGAGGCAGCAGTGCTAGCCACCGTGCTGCCCCACATTAATGATGGGATACTCCAATTACTCGGACTGGGAATACAGCACAGAAAAACTAAAGAATGCATGTTTCTTACAGTGATTCAAGTATCTTGCTCAACTCATTAGCCAGCCTAATGCTGTCAGATCAAACCAAAATCCTTCTTTCAAATGATCTAAGTAGGATAGATAAACACAAGACTAAATTTCTTGGGACTAATTGCTATTCTAGGGTCGAAATTACTTCATGCTCTGTTGTTATGAACTTATATCTGATGTAGGTGCCTTAATTATTTCTGTCATCCTTAAATAATTTGAGCATATTTTAAAGAGGTAGTTCACACTGCCCTATTTCTACCCTGAATTAAAGCACAGCTTGTAACTGCATAATGATGAATAATTAATAATAATGAACTCAACATGATATGCATGCCTTCTGTATGCATATTTTTTCAATCTCTTTGACGGTCAAATTATCATGACTGAAGCAAGGCTTGATTTAAATTATTAATCTGCTTTATTACATAGTGAGGTGAATATGCAAAACAACAGTTGAGATCACATCTGGTAAAACTTATCTCTCTGTAATAATAGAAAAATAATGAACCATGCAACACTCCCTCACATATTCCATTAGATTCACTTCTATAACTTCCAGTTCTTCAAATTATGAGCCTTGTCACATTTGTTTAAAAAAAACATACAAGTTGCTGAAAGTACAAATCTGATAAGATCACAGTGAAGGCAACTGAGCATCTGAACAAGACAAGCAGCGTTAACCAACCACTCTCAAAGATTATGAAATTAGCAACCAAAGGACTGAGAAACAAATGTAAATTAGAGCATTTAAGTTCAATATGAAATTAGGCATGATGGCTCAGTGTCTAGATTAGAGTGGTGCTGGAAAAGCACAGCAGATCAGGCAGCATCCGAGGAGCAGGAAAATCAATGATTCGGGCAAACGCCCTTCATCAGGAATGAGGCTGGGAGCCTCCAGGGTGGAGAGACAAATGGAGGTGTGTGATGCTGGGGTGAAGGTAGCTAAGAGTACAATAGGTGGATGGAGGTGGGGATGAAGGTGATAGGTTGGAGAGGAAGGTGGAGCGGATGGGTGTGAAGGAAGATTGGCAGGTAGGACAGTCATAAGGATGGTGCTGAGCTGGAAGGTTGGAACTGGGGTAAGGTGGGGGGGAAGGGAAATGATGAAACTGGTGAAGTCCACATTGATACCCTGAGGTTGAAGTCTTCCGAGGCAGAAGATGAGGCGTTCTTCCTCCAGGTGTCGGGTGGTGACGGAGTGGCAGTGGAGGAGGCCCAGGACCTGCATGTCCTCGGCAGAGTAGGGGGTGGGGGGAAGGGGGGGGATTGAAATGTTGGGCCACGGGGCAGTTGTGTTGATTGGTGCGAATATCCTGGAGATGATGCCTCAGTGGTTAACACGGCTGCCTCATAGCACCAGTGACCTGAGTTCGATTCCAGCCTCTGGCAACCGTATGTGGAGTTTGCATATTCTCCCCAAGACTGCATGGGTTTCCTCCCATAGTCCAAAGATGTGCAGGTTAGGTGGAGTGGCCACGCTAAATTTCCCACACAGTGTCCAGAGGTGTGTAAGTTAGATGGGTTGGCCAAGGGAAATGCAGGGTTATAGGGCAGGGAAGAGAGTGTGGGTGAGATGCTCTCTAGAGGGTCAGTGTGGGATTGTTGGGTCGAATGGCCTGTTTCCACACTGTAGGGATTCTATGATGAAGTAAAGTGTGAAGAAGAAAGAATGGATTAAGAGGGGAATACAGAACAGAATGCAAAAACCTAACAATTCTGTTACATTTCTACATCAACAACAACTGAAACTTCTTGGAAGAAAACATTACAGTTGTAATAGATAATTTTCAATACCAGAGAAACTGATTGGCAGTTACTAATCCAAATCACATACTAAAGAATATAATTGGATAAGGCTTATTTTTCACTTCCAAAGTTAAAAATCCGACAACAGGTTATAGTCCAACAGGTTTAATTGGAAGCACTAGCTTTTGGAGTGCCGCTCCTTCATCAGGTGGTCACTGCCAAGTTTAGTTTGTACCTATCACCTAAATACATAATTTCATACCATCCAATGCAGGTCAATAATAAAGTCAGATAACAAGATGCCCTGATTGGCAAACTATTAATTGTAGGGAGCAGCTTGAAATTCAACTTTTGGATTTCACATCTAATGTTACATATGTCCCTTGCCTGAAACTGTTGGCAGTCTTGCTGTGGTCAAATGAGCCACAGCCTCCAGGATTGTTACAGAATAATTGACAATTTTTCATAAGCATGGATTAAAAACTCAAAATGGGGAAGCCAAGTTTAAACCTAGCAGGACTCTGCAATGTGTGAACTGCAGAGTTGAAACAGACAATATTCATACAGTCAGCCCTTCCTGTCAAAACCAGACAGGCATGGAGCTGCCTGGCCAGGTGCTAATGGCCACATTGGTGTTTCAGAACAAATCATCGTTCACACCACCAGTGAACCTGCTTGTCAGAAGAATGCTACATGGATTTAATGGCAGCTAACTCAGTAGGAAGCCAGAGGCACAACATGATAAGGATGACACTTGACAGCTAAAGGTTCAAACCACATTCTGTTACCTTCATATATGGAAAGCAGTCACCTCACTGGATCTTCCCGCCCTGCCCGATGCTAGTATTGAACATAGACCACAGAATCTTTGAGAGAGGCTTGAAGAGGAGAATAAACAGGGCAACCTTGAGCCCCAAATCTGACTTCTCCACCTCCAGACGCTACCTAGCTTGCTGTGTTCTTCCAGCCTCCTGTCTGTCTATTTTGGCACCCTCAAAAGCACTTCCACTTGGACTGGCAGCTGAGCTGCACAGCATTGGCAGCTCCTCATACCTCGTAATGAGCATCTTCAGACTGACCAACACCCAGAAAGCCAACCTCAGTGAGATGGACAGAAGACCAGAACCAACCCTAGTTGAGGGGTGAAGACCAAACGGGTGACTACAGATCCTGACACATCAGCCAAATCTCAAAAGACAGAGGAAAGGCTTATCCCAGCCTCACTGAATGGGTATGGTCTGTTTCTCAGATACCAGTTCAAATACAATGGCAGGGACCTGTAGATAGAATGTAGCAGATCCATGGAAACACATGTCAGAAGTAAATAGTTAGTGTAGATTTGAGGCTGTTTACTGAAAACCACTGAAGAGATTGAAAGATTGGATAGTGTTTAATTAAACGTCCAACAGTAGACTCTGATAAATATTGTTTTTGCTTAATAAAGTTATGTTGGACCTTCCTCTGATTCTTGTCCCCTTTGTCTAACTTACCACCTAATGTGTCAAACTTAAAAACTAAGGTTACTGCAGATTGGTCAAGGTTCGTCAGGGTACACTTAACCACCATTCACTTTACAACAGCTAGTGCCATGAGCCTCACCATTACACTGACACTACGTTATGGGTCAATAACACATGTGCCTATATGGGATAATGAGTTAGTAGCACATTTGCAGACAATGGAAAACAAAATCAGGAGAGATGTCAAGCCTCAATGTTATAGCTCCACCCCCAACTCATCGTTTCCTCCAGTGAGGCACTATCAAAAGGAACAAAGTGACCTTAGCTGTCTTTTAAATTAATTCACTGTTTTAATCCCCTCTAAGATATTTAATAATGGATCTCTAATGGCCCCGTTTAACTTGCAATGAAATGTTATTTATTTACTCACCAGGTTGTTATCCAGTTTTATATTTTATATACATCCACACACAATTACTGCAGAAAAGATATAAAAGATAATTAAGTGTCATGTCAGAATATTAATAATCAGCCCAAGGCAGAAATAAATCAAGTGGATAGATCAATATATTATTTGTATTGGACATACCAATTTCAGTCAAAAGAAGATTATTATTTGTTACAAAATAGCAAACATGACCAAACTATTTAAAATAAATGAATTATCAATGTGTGGCATTGGTATAAATATAATCCAGGTCAAAAGATACTTTAATTATTATAAATGCCTCTACGTTATTTGATTAACCCACAATAATGATAAATGATTGCCTTATACATGTAGATTAATATTATGTATAACCTTGAATGCAAACATTTTACAATGACACCATATTGTGGCTCACGGTCATAATAAAGCATACATAATGCGAATATTATAATCAACATTTCTTTCATTCCACTCTCCTTAAATCTGGAGATCTTTAATTTGACTATGAGGATTTGAAAAATATTAAGTATTATTTATGGCTCAAAGTGAACTCTAGACAACATTGCTTGCGGCTAAGTTGCTAGCATTCTTAAAATCTACAAGGATGCATATCTCTGGAGGGTCTTTGCCATGACAAAACTGAAGATGGATGTTTTGAATGCATTCAAACCTTGTATCCCAACAAAATATTCAGAATAAAATATCTTACTCTTGCTCTTCACAAGATATGAAGAAAAGAAAAATGTTTGCTTAGCTAGAAAGTTTAATCCCAAGAGAAAGCAAGCTACTTTTGTTATAGGAGCAGAGTAGGGAACTTGGACCGAAAATAACAAATGCTGGAGATCACAGCAGGCCAGACAGCATCCATGGAGAGAGAGCAAACTAACATAAGTCTAGATGACTCTTCAGAGCTCTGATGAAGAGTTATCTAGATTCAAAACGTTAGCTTGCTCTCTCTCCATGATGCTGCCTGACCTGCTGTGATTGCCAGCATTTGTTGTTTTCAGTGGATTCCAGCATCTGCAGTAAATGTGTTCCTAGAGTAGGGAGCTTTTTGTGGGAAGGAGGACATAAGTGGGTGGAAAGGCTATCATTGAGTAAGTCTGTAAATGGTGAAAAGCTTTGTACTTCAGATTGGTATTGATTCTGAAAGAAAGTGACAAAAGGGTATGGGGACCAATTTTCCTTTGGTACTCTCAGTATTAAAAAGAACCTTGGAGCTGGTCATGATTGGGTCTTAAGCAGAAACATTTTAGAACAATCGCCAAGATTGGATACCCTGCTGGTCTCTCCTGCTGTTGACCTTAAGTGATGCCTCCAAGATTCTGTGCACTCTCATCCTTGACCCTTCAGCCAACCTGAAGTAGGGCACTTTGTGCCTTCAGTCGAAATGGGTACAAATAGCCTCCGACGGATGCTCATGTCCTAAACCTGCAGACGTCAGCTTTCAGACCCCCAAACCAGTTCAGATGATGGTAATCAGCCAGTCAGCTCAAACTCACAAGTGAATTTGTTTTATTGGAGGCCAGTCATTTGGTCCCTTTTCAGCAAGATCATCTTTACTGATGAATATCTGGTTAAGTGTACAGCATTCCTCTCCTCTAGAAGAGTACAATTGTGGCCCCCTTTTTCTCTTGAGGGCTCTGCATGACTGGCTCACATTTTCTAGGCTGAACACTCAAACTTATTTACAAAGATCCACAATAAAATCATGAGATAGCAAAGTCGGGAGTGTTCATCATCCTTATTAGTTCCAGGCCTTGAGTGGTCTAACTAGAAGTCCTTAAAATGAGCATTGTCAGGTGACCTGAAGAGGTGGTTATTGGGAGAAAGAGGGAGCAGAGTCAGTGCTGACCCATCTGCACTTCCATCTCTAGCCCACTATTGTCCATCATCACCAAGGGGAATATTTCCCAGTCAATTGTGAGGTGAATCTATTAGAATCCAACAATGTCTGTAGCCCTGTTAAGGAGTTTAGGCCTTGACCTTACCCATTATGGAAAAATCATCTTGATGCAACATATTACACAACTGTAATAACTTATTAGTCTTCATTTTTGGCTGAGTGTTTCAGTGAATGTAAATTAGGTCAGCTTTGCCAGTCATTAGTCAAATATCAATTACCCAACTAATACTGACATACCTCCAACTGCTGCAACTTTCATCCAGAGAGAAGGTGGATGTAACTAAAGGGGTTACTTTAGGCAATACATGCTCGGTACTTAACCATGACATGAGGTGGAATGCTGCCTGGACACCACTTGTTATAATTCAGATAGCCAGTTGGTGAAAGATGTTACCAGAGTAGGGAGCTTTTTGTGGGGGAAGGAGGACATAAGTGGGTGGAAAGGCTATCATTGAGTAAGTCTGTAAATCTGCAAGTTTAGGACATGAGTAAGTCTGTTTTACTCAGGGTGTTTTTTTTTAAATTCAGTGTGGGACATGAGCATTGTTGGCTGGGCCAGAAATTGACTATCCCTGGTGCAGCGGTGAGTTGCCTTCTTGAATGTCTGTGGTCCAAGTGCCATAGGTAGACTCATAACATCCTTACGGTGGAAACTTCAGGATTTTGACCCAGTGGCAGTGAAGGAATGGTGGGTTTTTTTTCATAGTCAGGACAGTGAGTGGCTGGGAGGGGATCTTAGTTGTTTTTGATGCTCACTTCTTTAGAGATGGCTAAATTAAAGATGACCTTTATTAAGTCTCAGAGTACAGTCATAGGAATTAATAAAGATACTTTGAATCCAGGTCACACTTCTCAACTTCAAAAGAAATTTTCACTGATATATTAGCTTGGGACATCCTCACCTAACATAGTGTGCAATGACCTTTGAAAGACCTCATGGAGGATCTTGCCAGTTTAAGATGCCTATGATGAAGCTGGAAGAGTTGTGGGGGATTGCCACCATAAAATCTGATTGTGTAGTTATACAATGAAAGATATTCTAATTCAAAAAGGTACCTTTGCAATAAAAGGGCTGCTAACTAATGTGAACCCACACTGTCACTGTCTGGAAGTTTCACAGCTCAGAATACAAGATCACCAAAATATTGAACTGAATTGAATTTATTGTCACGTGTACTGAAGCACAGTGAAAAACTTTGTCTTGCGAGCAATACAGGCAGATCACAGAGTTAAGTAGCACTGATAAGTAAATAATAGGTAAACAGCAGCAAAAACAAAAACACAGGCACAGGCGAATGTTAAGAGTTTGTGAGTGCATTCAGTATTCTAACAACAGTAGGGTAGAAACTGTTGCGAAACCGCCTCGGGCGCATGTTCAGGCTTCTTAACCTTCTCTCCGATGGTAAAGGTTGTAGAGAAACATTGCCAGAGTGGAATGAATCTTTGAGAATGCTGGCAGCCTTTCCTTGACAGCAGGCCTGGTTGATGGATTTTATAGATGGGGGGTTGGCCTTTGTGATTGTCTGGGCCGAGATCACCACTCTCTGTAACCGTCTCCGATCTTCAATGGTACAGTTGCCATACCAGGTAGTGATACATCCAGACAGAATGCTCTCTATGACACACCTATAAAATAGCATGCATTTGAACAAGACAATAGTCAGTGATTAGCTTAAGACCACTTACTTAATGCTGCACAGACATAGGATTGACCAAATAGCAAATAAATCCACAGTAGCATGGATTGTCCACAGGGCATTAATAATTGCTTGGAAACCAAGCAAAGAAAGCTCCCATGGTAGGGCCTACAATTACAATGGAACCAACCAATTAAAATGGATAAAATAAAGGTATTTACATTATGTTTTGCTGTCAGTTTTCTTCAGGAGACTTTTGGATTCATCATAGGAGTGGGATTGGATGGGAAAATAAATCATGTTGAATGGTTTTCTTTTCAGGATGAAATATTACTTTCATTTACCTTCCAAGTAGCTGACATTCTGCGGGACTTTTGACTCTAGATCTTAAGGGACAATTGACAGAAAGCTATACAGATTTAAAAGCTTAAAAATTAACATAGTCACAGCTTGCATTACACAGTTTTTTTTGCAATACCTACAACATTATAGTTTTTACTAATGAGAGAAATGCTCGTTTATATTCTTATTGCCATACGGTACAGGAAATTCCAGCTTCCTCACTGAAGCTTAATTGCTCCCATCAGAGTTAAAAGTGAAAATTAACTTCCTGTAAACAACGAGTTCTTTCTCTAATAAGCTTTGGTCTGTTTAGGTACAGTGATTCCACGATCAATTTTTTAAAAACATTATCAGAATTTGGGTATGGCTAGCATCCTTCATTAAACTTTAGGGGGTAGTGGATGTACATTTTTAATATAAAAAAAAAACAACTGAATAACTTGTTAGGCTTCTTCAGAGAAAAGTTGAGAGTCATAGACTTTCAAAACAGTTACAGTATAAAAAGAGAATCCATTTGCACATTGTGTCCAGGCTGGTTGTCAAGTAGTTCAGCATGGTTCTCCCTTAAAGTGACTTGCCTGTAATTACTGACCTTATCCGAACAAACACTTTGTTTAACCAATAGTGTCCTAAATGCAAATCCTTACTCCTTTGGCTCCAACCCATGCTTGAGAAGGTTTAGAGGAATATAGCCCCCTGAATTCCTTCCTTTCTTCCTTTAGTATTTCCCAGGTGCATCTGATCCAATCCTAGGCATAGCAGCCAGTCTATAAAATATCGTCCCAATCATTAAATCTGTTCAGGCTAATTGGCAGGGAAACCCAGGGGTCAGATGCAAATAAGTCAATTTTACAAAAAAAAACCTTTGACCAATCCATTGAACTTATTTCAGTGTTCCCTCTATATTAACACCGATACCCCCCACTCACCAGTTGGGATCCCCACCCTCAACCTCTGTCACCCGTGCAGAAAGTGCAATGATGGCTCCCTGGGTTGTTTTCCATTGCACTATTTGGGGGGGCACTGCAAGGGTGACAGTCGATAGAGAGTGGAGCTGGAAAAAGCACAGTCAAACAGCTGAGGAGGAGGGATTCAGTGTTTCAGGTGGGAAGCTTTCATCAGGACTGGGGGACAGATAGGGAAGGGGGCTGCGAAATAAATAAAGAGGGGGTGGGGCTGACAGAAAAGGTGGGTGGGTTGGTGATAAGAGGTGGCTGTGATTGGTCAGTGGGAAGTGTGGAGTGGGTAGGTGGAAAGCAAGATGGACAGATAGGGTCAGGTTAAGGGGGCGGGTCAGGTGGAGAGAGAGGGCTGGGGGAAAGGTGGGTGGATGCAGGTAGAAGGTGGCTGTGATTGGTCAGTGGGAAGGGTAGAACAGATAGGTGGGAAGGAAGAAGGACAGGCAGGGTCAAGTTAAAGGGGTAGGGTGGAGGAGGAGAGCTAGGTCAGGGGTGATTTGGAAACTGGTGAATTCTCTATTAAGGCCATGTGGTTGTGAGTTCCTGAGGCAGGAGATTAGGTGGCCTTGTGTTGACAGTGGAGAAGGCCCAGAATGGACATGTCGTCAGGGGAGTGGGAGGGGAAATTGAAATGGCAGGCACCAAAAGGTGGAGTTGATTGGAGTGTACAGACACTTCCCACTGATCAATCACAGCCACCTCCAACTCCATCCTATTCCTATCCTATTCCAGCCACCTTTCCTCCAGCCTGACCCGCCCATTTATTTAGTAGCCCCCTTCCCCTCCTCCAGTCCTGATGAAAGGTTCCGACCTGAAACACTGACTTCCATCCTCCTCTGATGCTACTTGACCTGTCGTGCTTTTTCTAACTCAACTCTCTATCCACTTTGACTTTCCAGCATCTTCAGTTCTCACTATCTCCAAACTGCAAGGGTGACAACTGATGGATTGTGGAGTTGGGGAGCAAAGGTAGTAACTGTCCTGCTGAGTAATAAGAAGACGATACGCCACCACCTTGTTAGAACATGATGTGATGACTGGCTACGAGCCACTTCTGACTAGGCCAGAGTGCTGTTATCTATCAGCTTCCCTATGCAAACATAGTGGGTTGTTCTATAATCTGTGGTGGACGAGAGACCACTAACAAGTCTCAGCAAGAAAGATTCCTGTCCGAGATAACATGATTCACTTTATGACATCTCAATAATGACACATGGGTTACATTAACGTTTAGGCACATTGACCATTGCTACTTAGAGGGAGGTCGGTTCTCCATCAGAAGTTCATGCTGTTTCTCCATCGGCTCAGTGCTCCACACCATTGCTTAGCAGAGCTTCAACTTAGCTCCTAGACTAATCCTTTCATAATTATTATTTTATGCAACAGCACCAAGTCTGTCTAGTTTCTACTGATGCTGGAGCTCTATGAAACTGTTTGATTGGGTAGCCATGGGGAATATATTTACTTGTGAGGGTCAACCAAAACAAAGTGTCATAAATATAGAGTTACCACCAATAAATTCAATGGGGAATACAGGATCAATTCCTTCCAGTCAATGTGGGAAAATGTGGATCTATGGAGTCGTAAAAGGAGTAGCATAGATGTATATAGGATAGAGAGGACTAAAAGATTCTTAAGCTCAAACTTTGTAGACGCAGTATTTGTATGGATGTTTCCATTCAATTTCTGGTGATGGCCACAATATCCTGTTTCTGTGTAGCTATCTTCATCAGCAATTCACCAATTTCATTTTAATACACCGTGTTCACATAGATATGCTTGAACCCTAATTTCTGGTCAATGGTAAGCCCCAGGATATTGACAGTGGGGGAATTCAATGATAGCAAAGCCATTGAATGTTAATGGAAGATGATTTGGCTCATAGAAAGTTGATTGTGCATCCTGGTTCAGCTATTTATCCCATTTGTCACTCTGCCACTGGTCAGCAAATGCACTGCTTATTCAAATACAAAAGTTGACGATGTTGACAGAATTTCAATGTGTAACAATATTAATGAACAGATGTTCAAAGGCTACATGCTGCCACAAACACATTTGGTTAGAGACAAAAAAAACTGCAGATACTGGAATCCAAGGTAGACAAGCAGGAGGCTAGGAGAACACAGCAAGCCAGGCAGCATCAGGTGGTGGAGAAGTCAATGTTTCAGGTGTAACCCTTCTTCAGGACTGGGGGTGGGTGCAGAGCTGCAGATAAAGGTGAGTGGGTGTGGTGAGGTGGGATAGGAAAACACAGGTAGAGGGTAGAGCCTGGTTGGTCAATGGTAGGAATGAATACAGTTGATGGTAGGGAGCAGTGGAAGGGATAGGCAGGAGCTAGTCGGGGGAAGGGAAGGGAGATTATTTGAAATTGGAGAACTCAGTGTTGAGTCCTCTGCGCTGTAGACTGCCCAGGTGGAAGATGAGGTGTTGTTCCTCCAATTTGCAGTCTGATTTGTTGTGGCAATGGAGGAGGCCAAGGATGGTCATGCCAGAAAGGGATCGGTATGGGGAATTAAAATGAGCAGTGACTGTAAGGTCCGGTCAGCCCCTGTGGCCTGGCTGAGGTGCTCGGCAAACCGTTCTTTAAATTTATATTTGGTCTTCCCGATGTAGAGAAGACCACACTGGGAGCACCTGATGCAGTAAACTAGGTTGGAATAGAGGCAAGTGAATTTCTGTCCCACCTGAAAGGACTGTTTGGGGCCTTGGATGCAGGTGAGGGGGAGGTGGTGTACTGGCCAGTTTTGCATCTTTCCCAGTTGCAGGGGAAGGTACCTGGGGGTTCGGGGGTAGACTGACGCAAATCAATGACGATCAAAGGGAAAAGGCAGAGAGGGGTGAGGAGAGGAAGATGTTCCTGGTGGGGTCTAGCTGGAGTTGGCAGAAGTATTTAAGGATAATGGGTTGGATGCAGAGACTGATGGGGTGGTAGGTGAGGACAAGGAGGATCCTGTCTTTATTGCTTTTAGTGGAGGGAGGAGGTGTTAGAGCAGTGGAATGGAATGGAGGAGGTGTGACGGAGGGCATAAATCATTCTCTTTAAATCGTCCTGTCTTAGAATAATTCAGTGCCCTTGTGAACAGTTCTATTTTATTCTTAAGAAAAGCTTTTTCTTCTTTTTTTCAGGGGTGAAAGACCACAAGCTTCGACACCTCAGAGACCAACACACCTCTTCTGGATCCTTCTTCCCCCTTATCTTCCCTGTGAAACACATCCTTTCTTGCAATGCCCTGGCTCACTATGTTTCACTATCCCCTCTGATCCTGGATAGTTAGGCTTCAGCAAAGACCTCACTTGCATCCCCTTTTACTTTTATCTCTACAAAATTTGGCTTGGCATAACTCAGTTCTTTCTGCATCACTACTACCACCATGCAAGCTCATTTCTCTGGTCAGGGTGTGTGTCCCATAATACACCCACTATCTCTCACGTTCAAAGATTCTCATTCCACTTGAACCCTTCCTCTGAACTCATATCAACTGACCCTGAACTATCTTCAGCAGCTTCATAATGTTATAATGTGAGAAATGGGATTTTCACTGCTGGTTACAGAAGAATCAGCACCATTCATGCCTCTTCAGATACTGAAGCAGTCTAAAGCCAAATGCAACAAGATCTGGACAACATCCATGTCTGGGATGATGTGTGGTAGGTAACATCCACACCACACAAGTACCAGGAAATAACCATCTTCAACAAAAGAAAATCAACCATAACATTCAATGGCATTGCTATCACTGAATCCCTTGCCATCAACATCTTGGGGCTTCCCATTGATCAAAAAGTGAATGGAAACATCCAGATCAATATTGTGGCTACAAAATCTGAGGTTAAGAATTTTTTCGGCGAGAACCTCACTTCCTGGCTCCCCAAAGCCTGTCCACCATCTAAAAATCACAGGTCAGGAGTGCAGTGTAATACTGTCCACTTTCCTGGCTAAATGCAGCTGCAACAGCATTCCAGAGACTTGGAACCATCCAGATCAAAGCAACCTGTATATTTGGCACCCCGTCTACAACATTCATCAGTCACACTTTCCAACTCCAATGCACTGTGGCCACAGAGATGCACTACAGCAATTGGCCATGGCTCCTTTCAAAGTACCAACTAGAAGGACAATACACCAGATGCCTGGTAGCGCTACCAATTTCATGTACCCCTCCAAGCTACTTAGCATCCTTCACTGTCATTATGACAAAATCCTTGAACTCCGTCCCTGCCAGCATTGCAATCAGCCAATTCAATAATGGTGCAGTAAAAACAAGACTGTTGTCCTGTTAGATCATAACATGTTGTCAGAGTGGAGCTGAGATGTTTAATAACTTAATACAAGTACAGCAACTAAAAGAAGAACACAGGGATGTTAAAAACTGCCACAGAATTTGCAGAAAAATAAAGAAACAGATCACAATGAAAGCAATGGATAAGAACCATTGGCTAAAATCTTTCCTCTTCCAACACCTATCAAAATGAAAGATAACGTGTCATAACAATGAATCATAACCGTGGATTACTCATTGACATATTGAATGTTTAATTTGAAAATTTACTTAAAAATATACAAAAATGACTGAATGATAAATTCCTGTGTAACCCCATGGAATGTTACACCTGTAGAATTATAGGTGAAGGTCAAAGAAAGGGACTTAAAGGGAAGAGATAAAGATGGGCTGTCTTCCATTTCATGCAGATTATGCCTCAAGTGGCTCTTACCTGATCCAATACCTCTGCAAAAGAATGTTTTACAGGCTACAGGGATATCATTGGAGCATAGCATATAAACAAGGAAAACAGGTGAATGTCACTTCAATACCTTCAAGAGTAACATCTCAATGAAGGTGATAAAGGATACTACAATGGAGTGTAACATTTTCCACATCCAGTTTGAATAAAGTAAATCCACATGCTCTGGAAGTCATCAATCCAGCATGAGGTATTGAGTGTAACAGACACCTTGCTCAAATCAAGTGAACTGTCCAACAAGGAGCAACTCTGCAAGAAGCAGTGACAGTACAATGGCCTGAAAGCTTCAAGTATACACCTGTGGTCACAATACATAGAGAGATTAATTCACAGCTCAAGATGGCGTAATGTACAAAGGAAAGTGAATCATTGTCTGTCAGGGATTGTTGAGAGAGATGCTAAAATGCATCATGAAAGCTACCCAAGGTCTGAATGATCCTGAGGAAGGCAAGAGAAACCCTTTGCTGGCCAAACATGAGCAATTAAATCACAGACCTCCATCAGTCAGTGCAGTGCTTGTAGTAAGCACAAAGCTACTCAAGTTATAGAGTCACTGATGACACATGACATCCTGGAGAGGCTTTGGAAGAAGTAGGGAGTAGACAGGAAGCTATTATATTATCAGGATAGACTCCTTTTCTGACCACTGGGAGATAGGCCAGCTGATTTCAACAGATTGTGTGGAGTTTGCACATTTTCCCTGTGTCTGCGTGGATTTCCTCCAGGTGCTCCGGTTTCCTCCCACAGTCCAAAGATGTGCAGGTTAGATCAATTGGCCATGCTAAATTGCCCATAGTGTTATATCAATTAGTCAGAGGGAAATGGGTCTGGGTGGGTTACTCTTTGGAGGGTGAGTGTGGACTAGTTGGGCCAAAGGGCCTGTTTCCACTCTGTAGGGAATCTAATCTAATCTAATCTAATCTAATTACCCATGAGCTTGTAGAATTCCTGAAAGCACACTTCAACTATTACAACATTCCAGGCATTATAAGTGACAGGGACCCTCAGTGCCTGAGTGAAGAATCCAGCCTCTATGAACGTTTGGGCATTCAACATCAAACATCCTCTCTGCACTACTATCACTCAAAAAGAAAAGCAGAGACAACAGTGAAACTCATCAATGGAGTCATTAAGAAATTGAGAGAATTCAGCATAGAATGTATAGAAGACAATCCTCAAGTGGCAAAACATGTCTACCTATGGCATGTAAATTAGTCTGTATGAAGACTAATTAAGAAACTAACACCACACCCAAGCTACTCTTCCAATTACATAAAGCTACTGATGCTCATCGTGGTAAACTACCAGGTTGGCTCCTCAGAGAGAAGGTTGGTCATATGAGATAAAAGTGGATCAACTGATCCTGTATTTGTTGAGTTTTGGAAGAATGAGAGGGGACCTCACTGAAGTGTATAAAACTCTAATGGAGCTGGACAGTCTGGATACAGGAATGATGATTTAGCTCTCAGCCAGTCTTAAACACAGCTGTCCCAGGCAGGGCTGGTCAACTTAATGGAACAATTCCCAGTTCGAGTTGAAATATTGGACAAAAACAGCTACAGAATTCAAACAATCCTTTTGAACGCTTATTCTTTCTTTAATTTTCACATTAGGAAATAAACTCAAGTTCTGCTTTAGCAGGATTTGGAACATTTTCCTCCTACACATTTGTCAGAATTGCAGTATGTACAAAGGAACATAAGCAGGCCACTCAGCCCCTCAAGATAGCTCCACCATTCAATAAAATCACATCTGCTTTGTGGCCAAAATCCATATGCCTTGATACACTTGCTAAATAATATTGGTCTATCACAGATTTAAATTTGACAAATGAATTACCATTGACTGTTATTTGCGGAAGAGAATTTCAAACTTCCACTATTCTATGTATGTTGACGTGCTTTCTAACATGTTTCCTGTTAGCCTAGCTCTAATTCTTTAGACTATACCAACCTGGTTCTAGAGTTTTCAACCAGTGGAACTCTCTCTATTGACCCTGCTTTTCCCTGTTAACATCTTGCAGACCACAATTAGATCACCACTTAATCTTCTAAATTATGAAGAGCCATACAGCATGGAAGCAGACTCTTGGGTCCAACTCATCCATGCCAACCATGTTTCCCAAACTAAACTAGTCCCATTTGCCTGTGTTTGGCCCATATCCCTCTAAACCTTTCCCATTCATGTACCTGTCCAAATGTCTTTTAAATGTTGTAACTGTTACCTATATTTCCTCTAGCAGTTCATTTCATATTCAAGAGAATGAAGGCTTAATTTCTCTATTCTCTTCGCATAACTCCTGAAGTCCATGAAATACTGTTCATAATGTCTTGAGCTAAACTAGTTTTGATGTAATAAATCTGTCATTGAGATTTATGCAAAAGAACACCCTCAAAAGTCCCTTATAGGTCACCAACATCATAATTCTCCAGATATCCACAGTGGAAAATTCTAATCTCCTGAAGGTCCATCCCCTTCTGTAATTTCCAAGTAGCAGTTTAGTGGTAGTAAAATTATACACAAGGCAGACATTGTACACTGTGAATTCATTAGACATAGGAGTACAGGTAATCAATTCAACCCATCGAACCTGCTCCACCATTCAATGAAATCATGGCTGACGTGATAATCCTCAACTCCACTGTCTTGACATCTTGCTTGACATCTATAATTTTTGATTTCCTTACTAATTAGTTCTATGGTGTCTACCATCTTCAGATAATATTCAAAAGCAGGATCCATGTCATACTGGATTCTTCCCATTTCAAGAGTTTTCCCTACACTTGCCGGACACTGAACTAGGGACTTTCATTTTGAATTAAAGCTTTGGAAGGAAGTGATCGCCATCTCAAAATCATTTTAAGTGGCATCATGACAGCTGGGCGTTCCTGTGACTTTTGGGATGCCAAATCAGGATCGAACAGAGATCCTCACTCTGTACTTCACAGCAGCAAAACCCAATTAGCATTAGTTCAGGAGGCAGATTCCTAATGTCCTGCCTTTGTGCTAACCATAAAAATCAGTGATGGGTGGCTGGAGAGATGAGATAAGATGGGCTATGCTGAGGTAGGCCTGCTAGATTAGATTAGATTACATTACAGTTTGGAAACAGGCCCTTCGGCCCAACAAATCCACACCGACCCGCCGAAGCGCAACCCACCCATACCCCTACATTTACCCCTTACCTAACACTACGGGCAATTTAGCATGACCAATTCACCTGACCTGCACATCTTTGGACTGTGGGAGGAAACCGGAGCACCCGGAGGAAACACACGCAGACACAGGGAGAACGTGCAAACTCCACACAGTCAGTCGCCTGAGGCGGGAATTGAACCCGGGTCTCTGGCTCGGTGAGGCAGCAGTGCTAACCACTGTGCCACCGTGCCACCCACTAAATATGGCACCCCACTATGGCACCCCAGGCTACACTGCAATGCAGAAACATGCAATATCCAAGCCAGCAGGGCAATAAGGGAATCCCTACTGCTGGAGCAGATTCAGCAATAATTGCAGCTTTTTGTGCTCATCGATGAGGCATGGAGCCTCATCGCTCAGATGTGACTGTAGCCTCCTACAGGAAGGCTGTCCCTACTGAGCTGGCATCCTCTATCCAGGGCTGGTTTTGGCAAGCGTGGTGGGCTTTTGGATTGGCAATCTCTTTATTGCGGCACAGGGCATCCAATCCTGATGGTCCAACCAGGGGGCTGTTTCTACAGAGCTGGAAAGCTACTCAAACACAGTGCAGGGTAGTGCACACTAATGGCTGGAATACCTTAACTTCTCCAGAAAATCATGTGTAATTCAGCCCAAAGCGGTCTAAATTAGCTGCCTTTCTCTTTGGAATAGGTGTCCATCTTCCTCCCCCAAACTCCCCTGTACGGGAAGCAACCCCAGTCCATGCTGCTTCTCTGTAGGTGAATCAAATTGGTTCCATTTCTCTCCTCTGTCATTGTAGCCTTATACATTTATTTCCCTCAAGTCTCCATCCATTTTCCTTTAAATATCACTAATCAGCCATGATTGAATGGTAGTGCAAATTTGACAGGCTGAATAGCCTAATTCTGCTCCTAAATCTTATGATCTTATAATCATTTCCACTTCTCCAAACTCAAGGACAGTGAAATCTATGCCAGTATCATTTGCTGCATGAAATCTTAAATCTGTCTCCTCTTGTCCTCGTCATCAGCAAATGGGAACAACTTTCTATACTCTATTTAATGTTGTCACAATTTTGTAAAGCCCTATCAAATTTGCTATCAATCTCCCTTGTTCCAAGGAGAATACCTCTAGCTTTCCAACTTAAGCTAGAATTTCTCAATCCTGGAACCATTTTGGCAAATTTTCTTGGTATCCTCTTGAGAACCCTCACATCTTCATTGGACAACTCTGCGTAAAACTAATTCTTTCAACTTCCACCCAGATATTTTGCCAATTATTTATTAATTAAGTTGATTCTGGAGTTGAGAAGGTTGGGTGATGAGGAGAGATTGAGTAGACTGGGACTATACTCATTGGAATTTAGAAGAATAAAGGGTTGATGGTGAGGGGATATTATTAGAAAAATAAGATTTTGAAGGGAATAGATAAGATAAAAGCAGGAAGGTAGTTTTCATTGGTAGGTGAAACTAGAACTGGGGGAATAGCCTCAAAATAACAGGAGACAGATTGAGGGCTGTGCTGAGGAGGAACTTCTTCTGCCAAAGTGTTGTGAGTCCATGGAATTCCCTGCCCAGTGAAGCAGTTGAGGCTACCTTGTTGAATGCTTTTAAGGCAAAGTGAGAGAAATGTTTGAGCAGTAAAAGGTATTAAGGGTTATGGTGAGCAAGTGAGTCAGTGGAGCTGAAGCCATGAAAAGATCAGCCATGATCTTATTAAATGGGGCAGCAGACATGAAGGGCCAGGTGGCCTATTCCTGCTCCATTTCTGATGTTATTATTTTAAATCTGTGTTCCCTGCTTATCAGTGGCTCAGGTCATCTACCCTACCCTATTAATACCCTCTTAATTCAGAATACCTTAAGGATATGCCTACTTTTAGTTATTGTTTCAACATTAATTTAAATAGATTCAGTGTATCTTCTATTTTTGTACTCAATGCCATTATTCATGAGCTCAAGCTCACATATCCTTTGCCATCCATTCTCTCAAAGTACTCTTTCAATTTCAAAAGATTTATGTAGATAGAAATCCAAATCCCTTTATTCCTGCACACTCTTTAGAACTTTGCCATTAAGTCTATTTTGCCTCCTTAACCCTTCTACTAAAATGCATGTCAAAATTCTGTATTAAATTCTGTTACTTGTCTGCCCATTCTGCTTGCCTATCTATGCCCTGTTGCAGTCAATTGATATCATCTTCTGTTTGCTACACTTTCAAAATTGATACCATCAGCAAATTGTGGAGGACTGAAGACATGAAAACCACACAGATTAGAGGTAACAGAATGAAATAGAGCTCAGAAGAGAGAAAGACAGTTACAGGTTAATTAGACTTTTGTCCATCTGACATGGCAGATGAACCATTAAAAGGGAGAAAAAAAAGCTTACGTGGAACAAGTACTTAATTCTTCTACCTCTGCATTTTTATCAATGAGTTCATCAGTCTGACAAAACCAGGCATGCATTTCAAGACAGTGACTAATGGTTCATATTTTGTATGTCTGATTATTCAGTCAGACATTATTGGTTGTGGAACCGTTTTAAAGAATTTTTCAGTTATTTGTTTGCTAGAATATCATGGTATAAATCATATTTACCTCTGTTGGAAGGTGAAATAAATATCGACAATTACAGGGCTTCTAAAGGAATTCCCAAAGAACCCGTAGAGTAGAAACAGTAGTCAGGTAATTAATCATAAAATTATACAGCAAAGAAAGAGACTATTGGGCTGGTTGTTTGCGTCAACACTCTGAAAGAACTATTCAATTAGTTGCTCCGGCCTGCACTTTCCCTGGTACCCTGCAAATATTCCCTTTTGGCTACCCAATCTCCTTTAAGGAGTTATGATCAAATCTGAATCGATCAAGCTTTCTGGCAATATAGTCCAGATCATAACTTGTTGCATAAAAAATCTCAATTCACCCAGGTGTATTGTCATTTATTTTAAATCTAATCCCCTGTTATTGACCAGATTGCCTGCAGAAACTGTTGCCCTCTATCCACTCTGGTGATCAAGCCAAGTATCCGATTAGTTTCTTTTTTACGGAAGAGTTTTATCAACTGAAGCTGCCACTTTCAATGACGTATGGCTATGAATCCTCAGGTCTCTGTCTGAATGCCTTATAAAATAGCACCATATAGTTCAAGTTGTCTCTTGTCAATTTTCCTTCCAAAATGCTGCTCAACAAAGACCATTTATGTTATTATTCAATTTTCTATACCATAATTACTAAACATTTAACTCATCACTCAGTGAAACCGACATTGGTGGATGACAGTAGATTTGTTCTCGAGTATTAAATGAGCCTGCAATGTGAATGCATGAAACGGTTACTCTCCTGACTGGTAGCCATGGCAATAGACATTGGGCAATTTCATTTCATGATCTGCATTACATGACCCCCACTTGGGATGTCAGTAGATGTCATGATTGAGTTATTTACCACTACTGCAGTATATTGTTCTCTTGCAGATCTAGTCTAGCGGCAATTGTCACTGGGATTGATTTCTCCCTGCCTTCGCCTTCCCTTTAATGGAGCGGCAACAGCCTCATAATTGAGGTCCACAGCCTTATCACCCCATAACATCAGCAATGTGGCCTACTTCCATTGGAAAAGAGTCCCAACAATTCAGTGTTCAAATGCCTAACTAAGACAGGAGATGGGGCCTTTAAAATGGAACATAAAATCCTAAGGTGTAAACAAGATCTTGATTTTTAAAAAAATTCTTCAAACTGTTTTCATTTCACAGATTGCAGACAACACTAGCAAGACTAGCTTCTGTTGTTCATCTGTAATTGCCCTTGAACAGAGCGGTTTGCACAGTCCCTTCAGAGGGCTATTAAGAATTAACCAATGTGAATTGCTGGGAATCTGGAGTGGTATGTTGGCCAGACCAAGTAAGGACGTCAGAATGAGACGGTCAGACAGTTTGTGGAATTCTGACCAAAGCAAATGTCGATTTGCCTCTGTTTAAAGGAGAAGTCTGGCATCCTTACTGCCTCAAGATTCCCAAACTCCTAAACCCTCACTCGTATCGACCTGGTGGCAAGTGGCTACCAAGGGCAATCTCCACATCTAAAACTGACCAGTTCACGGCATACCAGTTGCCCGACAAAGTGAAATCGGGTTAAAGCCTCATAACCAGGGACCTCTCCAGCATCAGAACAACATCAATACCTTTCACCAACTGATCACCCAAAAGTTAACACTGGTCCCAGTGATTGTATACAAACTTTGGACCTGCACTCAAAAATCCATACCAGAGAAAACAATTCTCCTTTGCGCTATGTTAACTTTTAAACATATTAACTATGCTGATGAAGCAAAACACAACAAAAAGCACAAATCAATTAGCCAGAGCATTAAAACTGGTGCTGTGTATTAATTAGATCCTATCTGGGTTATGTTCAAGTCCACTGCAAGTAGACTGGATAACAAGTCACTTACCATTTCAGAGGATTGGGAAAAAAATAGAGCTAAATTACGAAGAAAATCAATAAAAGAAAGTATATTTGATAATACCATGGAAAGCTCGATTACCCTGAGAGATTAAACTGCTTGGCAATCCATGGTTCAGTATTTATATTGGTTTCTTGAGATAGTATTGGTGTTTGATTCAGTGTCACACTATGATTGTGCCATCTGAAAACCTGATAAAACATTTGACTGTGTTAAAATTCTTCTGGAGGTGGCAGATATCTTGGGCCTAAACCATTTCTAAACACAGTTGATTCAAGATTCCAGTTGAAGACTTTGCTGCTGATCAGAATTGTAAAATTGCTGGTCCAATGATCCTTCTTCAGAGTACATTCTGAAAATGTTCTGAAGGGTCACTGGACCAGAAACATTAACTCTGCTTTCTCTCCACTGATGCTGCCAGACCTGCTGAGCTTTTCCAGCAATTTCTGATTTTGTTACACTAATTGTATATGTGCACTAGTCCCTGTAGGAGAAAAATGATCCTTGTAGGTAGGGTCTTTAAACATGGAGTGTGTGTTGGCCTGCAGCTACTATATGATTCTGGCTGACTAAGAAACTCGTTGTTACCATCAAAAGCACATCAGAAAGATTTAGATGGTTTTTTAACATATTTGTCTATGTTATGATACACTAACTGTGGTCATCAAATCCTGACGTGGGACTTGAATATGGAACTTCTGGCTCAGAGGTAGGGACACTACCCCAATGCCACTAGAGCATTTATAAACTAAACATACAACAGTAGACTAAGAGAAAGTGAAGACTGCAGATGTTGGAAATCAGAGTCAAAACGTGTGCTGCTGGAAATGCACAGAAGGTCAGGGAGCATCCAAGGAGCAGGAGAATCGACATTTCAGACATAAGCCCTTCATCAGGAATGTGGGGGCAGGGGGCTAAGGGGGTTGAGAGATAAATAGGAGGAGAATGGGGCTGGGGGTATGGAAGGTAGCTAGGAAGATGATAGGTGAATGTAGGCGTGGGATATTGGTAATAAGTCAGAGCAGATAAGTGGGAAGGAAGATAGACAGGTAGGACAGATCAAGAGGGTGGTGCCGACTTGGAGGGTTTGATCTGAGACAAGGTGGAGAGAGGGGAGATGAAGAAACTGGTGAAATCAACATTTATGCTGTGTGGTTGGAGGGTCCCAAGGCTGAAGATGAAGTGTTTTTCCTCCAGGCATCTGGTGGCTAGGATTTGGCGGGGGAAGTGGCCCAGTTATGGAAGTTGATAAAACGTATTTGTGACTTCACAATGTTAAGGCAGTTAAGAAAGGTCAGAAGTTTGTCTGGTATGAGCGATGACAATGTAGGGCTGTTCAGTTAAAATAGGGTGAGCTCTTAAAAACACAAACTATGGAAAAGGTATTTCTCAGCAACATGTAACAATTAAAAAAAAACTCTAATCCTCATTTATATATTACACGGCGTTCTCAGTAGAAATGTTATCTTCTGTTTAAGCTTCCAAAGTTTTAAATGTCTTCCTCCTCCCACACCAGAGTGATTCTTCCTGTGCCCTCTTAGATAAAGTCCCTTCACTCAACACTTTGAGATAATTGAACGGACCTCAAGTAGCAGAACACCAAGTGGTTTTGCAGTCTTTAAATTCTTCACAAGCTTAGCCTTTATTAACAGGGGATATATCTCTATCAGCTGTCTACTTGGTGATAAGCTGAAAAGACTCCTTTTTCCCTGCATGGCACACAATGTCTGTTGTAGATCTTCTCCAGATCTCGCCAGCTTACTATCTCTGAGAGTGCACACAGCAAAATAAAGATGTCTCCTCTTGATTGTTGGATATTTCAACCCATACTTAAATCATTTTTCACCTATGCCCCTGTCATCTTGGTCACATAGACTTGTCTCTGGGCATATTTCAGTGGAGATCACGCCCCCTACTTCAAACAGCTCCATGTTAACTTCAAGTAATAAATACACGTGAACATGTATTCATCTAGCAGTCCTAACATCATGTTGTGGATATTTCTTGCTGAGGTATCACCAAATATATCTGCAGCTTGGACACAACTATCCAGCAAACACATTTGAACAGCTCTCTTCAGATAGTCCAAATGTTTTGGTAGTCAGCTGCAGAACTGTGTCATATGGTATTAGGACACCTACCACACTGCAACATGAACATCTCAAGCTTATTTACATATTGACAATAAAATATTGGTTTTACCATTGGAAAGCTTTGCTTTGTAGTACAAAATACTCTGAAGTTATCAGTCAAAACTATTTTGAAACATTGATTAGAGCAGTTTTATCTCTGTATGTAAAATTTCTAAGAGATTGGTAAGAAGATACCAGTAACCCAAGGGTGGTGATTATGTTCTTTGAAGCAAAGCAATTAAAAATAATCAGACCCAATTATTAACTAGATGGGAGATGAGATTTTGTGAACTGAAAACTGAGACATTCTGTAATTACATTAGTTACCTTATTTTGGCAACATCCTGACAAACAAGTAGTTAATTAACCAAACATTGTCATTTTTTCAAACACCAAAAACAAATTGGTCTATCACATTACAATTACTTAGGCAGCAACATTTACGTATATTGTACTATTGTGAAATTCCTTTACTATTTATGTCTATTCAGATAAACAAGCAAATGGAAAGTTACTGAAGTGTTGATGATATGATGTTATCAATTATGCCAGTCCACAATTTCATACTGCCTTGTCCTGAAAAATGATGATGCGTGCTCGGGAACAGTTTCCTCATTTATCTATCGCCCTATGTTTGGAATGATGTCACTGATATGGAATGGTTTAAACAATGTTGAGGGCTCCATTTTTTTTTTAGGAAAGATTTGGATAGTCCTGCAGTGCCTGAGAGCCATGGTTTAAAATGGAACTCATTTTACTGAAAGTATCTAATCAATTCTGTAAATGGTCATCCTTCATGGCAGCAGATTTTGGTACAATATTTAATAAATGAGTACATACATAGGTAATATAATACAGGAGATCTCAGTTGTGCACAAAGCCCCTAGCCCAAATCTACAAATATGCACTGCCGAGCAAAGGATAAATAAATAACAGGAATACACAAATCAACTAACCTTTATCACTATTACAATGAAAATAGATGGCCTTACTCTTACCAGACCAGCGAGCTGCTTTCTCATTAGAGAGCGGTGACTGTTGAGGAGTTTAATCTGAAAGTCACACCACCTCAGGCAAGGGGAGAGGTCAAGAATGAGAGTCCTTGATGGGGATTTCAGCCAGTGTGAGAATTCAACCCACGCTGTTAGCAACCAGCTGTCTAGCCAACTGAGCTGACTGACTCTGACAATAAATAATCATTTATAAAAATCAAAAGTGAAGTTTGGTAGAAGAGATTCCTGATTCCAGAAACAGAGCCCTTGTATTATTTTCCAGGTTTGCCAATGGTCATTAACCGCTTCCAATATACTTTAAACCATATTGCTGAGAGCCTGAAATCACATTGAGGCCAATCTAGATAAGGATAACAGATTTCCTTTCCATTAGGGAATCAGATAGCTTAAAAGTGGCCATTGTTGTGATCAAAAACTAACTCTTTGTTCTATACTTTCATCCAATTAAAATTTTATCATGTCAGTTTGGGATTTGAGCACATGACCCTAGAATATTAGTCTGAGCTTCAGGGTTGTGACAGTACCACTGCTCTACTGTGCACCCCCAAATCAGTCTATACCTTTGAGGGACTTTTCTGGGACCTAGTAACTGCAGAATCGTGGTTTTCAATTTAAGTTCAAATCAAAGCCTTGACTTCTATTCCAGTGATGACATGCAGTTGGATTGTGAGTTTCCAAGAAAGGTTCTTTGAAGAAGAAAAAATAAATGTGGCAAAGTTGTTTGATTGTGAGAAGTGTAAATGTTAGCCTCAGTCTCCCCATCCTGAACTGAAACAACTCTGGCTTTTTAAAAGAGGCACTCAACCGTTATAGAAAAAGGTAATAATTTCACAACAACTTGTTCATGTTTGGAATACTATCAGAAAATGCTAAATACGTGGAGCAGCATACAACTGTCTTTACTCCTTATAGATGTTAGTGGAGGTACGGTACTTCTTTTGAAATATTTGTGATTTCCAATTCAGTAAAAAAAAACGTGCATTTAAATAGCACTTGTAAAGCAAAATTAAACAAGCCTTGCATATGAATTGTATGTTTTAAATTTTACATATAATGCCTTTCTTGGCCTCAGGCTCTTCCAAGTATTTGCAGTATCAATTTATCCCATTTTAAAGTCTGGTCACTGTTACAAATTAGTGAACACAGCAGCCATTTTGCAAACAGAAATATCAGATCAATGTGATAATCACCAATTTTCTTTTTTTTCTTGCCCCCAGCAGTGAACACTACATTCTGGCCAGAATACAAGAAAGAACTCCTCAGCTCTTCCTCAAAGTAAAACAATATTTTGTGTTTACCAGAGAGGAACTTGGATTAACATATCTTTAGAAAGACAATGCATCCAACTGTTCTGTACTCCCTCACTATTGGAGTGTCAGTTTGTACTCAAATCTCTGGCATGTGGTTTTGAATTCACAGTTGCTAAATCGGAGATGAGAGTGTCACCTCTCACAGATAACAATCCACAGATAACACATGTAGGAAACCTCTCAAGGTGATTCACAGGGACATATGGATGACAGATCTTGAGCCAGAAAACACAATATTAGAAGGAGTGGCTAAAAGCTCAGTTAGGGGAATGGATATTTAGGAAGGTTTTAAAGGTAATGAGGGAGGTGGAAAGATGAAAGGATTAGATACCCAAGAGAAAGAATGAGAAAAAGAGTCGATGGTAGTCATGATTTGGAGACGCCGGTGTTGGACTGGGCTGTACAAAGTTAGAAATCACACAAACACCAGGTTATAGTCTAACAGGTTTATTTGGAAGCACTAGCTTTCGGAGTGCTGCTCCTTCATCAGGTGAGTGTGATGAAATCATTATCAGGAGAAAGCAGGAATCTGGATCTGAGGTTCCCATCAATCAGCCATGATATTATTAAAAGACAGAACTTAAGGAGCTGACTGGTTCTTAATTCATCAATCACCTGATGAAGAAGCAGCACTCCAAAAGCTAGTGTTTCCAAATAAACCTGTTGGACTATAACCTGGTGTTGTGCGATTTCTAATTTTGAGAAAAAAAGACCATCAGAGATGATGGGTTGTATTATTGGAGGACAGTACAGAAATAGAGGGGACAAGAGCACGGAGGAATTTAAAGATGAATTGTAGACATAACAAATAATTAGAAAAGCTAATGGAATATTGTAATGTCGCACAGGCAGAAATAGAGAGATTATGCCTCAGTTATATAGCTGGAGACAATGGCTGGAGTATTGTGTACAATATCTTTAAGAAAAGATGTAGGTGCATTAGAGACAATTCAGACAAGGTTTATTAGACTAATACTTGGAATGGATAGACTGTCTTATGAGGAAAGGTTGGACATGTTAACTTTGTATCTGCTGTTCAGTAGAGTAAGAAGAGACTTGATTGCAACAAAAAAGATCCTGAGGGGTTTTGTCAGGGCAGACGTAGAGGGGAAATTTCCTTTCATGGGAGAACGTAGAATTAGGGGGCTCCCTATTTTAAAAAAAACAATGGTATCCATTTGAAACAGTTGAGGCAAATTTTTTTCTCAGTATGTTCTTCAAAATTCTTCCTGAAAAGGTGGTGGTGGCAGAGTCCTTGAATATTTGTAAAGGTGAAGTAATGGATTATTGTTAAGCAACAGGATAAATCATTATCAGGAGAAGGCAGGAATCTGGATCTGAGGTTCCCATCAGCTAATCCATGATACTATTAAAAGACACAGCAGACTTAAGGAGCTGACTGGTTCTTAATTCATGTGTTCATCTGAGTTGAAACTTTATTGCTGGAACAGCACAGCAGGTCAGGCAGCATCCAGGGAACAGGAGATTCGACGTTTCGGGCACAGGCCCTTCTTCAGATTCCTGAAGAAGGGCCTGTGCCCGAAACGTCGAATCTCCTGTTCCCTGGATGCTGCCTGACCTGCTGTGCTGTTCCAGCAATAAAGTTTCAACTTTGATCTCCAGCATCTGCAGACCTCACTTTCTCCTCGATGTGTTCATCTGAGATGATCATTTTAAAATTCAACTGTTGGTGGACCAGCATCTGCTAAACAATTTGGGATAGGAGTGCGAGAGGCGTAAGTGTTATTACGTCGCAGCAACATTTTTGATAAATTGAGATGTGTCCTAAGAGTAGTTGGAAGTGTAGTGGTATTGTATTTGCACGAATAATCCTGAACTTCAGTGCAATGTCCTGAAGACAGTTTTGAATCCCACCAGGGCAAATGGTGGAATTGGACTTCAAACACTTCAGGAATTTAAAGTCTAATGATTACCATAAAATCATAGTAGATTGGTGTCAAGAAAAACCTATTTGGTTCACAGTGACCTTTACAGGGAGCAAACCACAGCCCTTTCCTGGTCTAGTCTACATCTGACTGCAGACCCACAATGTAATTGACTTATAATAGCCCACTGCAATGGCCTAGCAAGCCACTCAGATGTAGCAAGCTACTGAAAATTCTCAAGGAAGGAATGAAATTGGATGAACTAGCTTTAGTGATTGAACTAGGGACCAAACATCAACTGCAAAATCCTCTTTATTAACATGGAGACTAGTGCTGAAATGAGAAGAACTGTGGATGTAGGTTTGCTCGCCTGAGCTGGAAGGTTCATTTTCAGACATTTCGTCACAATACTCTGCGGTGAGCCTCTGGACGAAGCACTGCTCATGTTTCCTGCTTTCTGTTTATATGTTTGTGTTTCCTTGGGTTGATGATATCATTTCTTGTGGTGATGTCATTTCCTGTGCTTTTTCTCAGAGGGTGGTAAATGGGGCCCAAGTCAATTTATTTCTTGATAGAATTCTGGTTGGAATGCCATGCTTCTAGGAATTCTTGTGCATGACTCTGTTTGGCTTGTCCTAGGATGGATGTGCTGTCCTAGTCGAAGTGGTGTCTTTCCTTATCTGTGTGTAAGGATACTAGTGAGAGAGGGTCATGTTGTTTTGTGGCTAGTTGGTGTTCATGTATCCTGGTGGCTAGTTTTCTGCCTGTTTGTCCAATGTAGTGTTTGTTACAGTTCTTGCACAGTATTTTGTAAATGGCAGTAGTTTTGCTTCTTGTCTGTTTTAGTGTGTTGGTGGGTTTGTGGGTTACCATGGTGCCAAGGGGTCTGAATAGTCTGACAGTCATTTAAGAGATGTCTTTAATGTAGGGGAGAAGGGCTAGGGTTTCTGGACGTGTTTTGTCTGCTTGTTTGGGTTTGTTGCTGAGAAATTGGCGGACTGTGCTCATTGGGTACCCATTCTTTTTGAATATACTGTATAGGTAATTTTCCTCTGCTCTGCGTAGTTCTTCTATGCTGCAGTGTTTGGTGGCTCGTTGAAATAATGTTCCGATGCAGCTTCGTTTGTGAATATTGGAATGATTGCTTCTGTAGAAGAACAGTCTCATATCAGTCAAACAACACCCTGATTCAGCATTCTTTAAGAATCATATCATACAGGCAAGGTTTCAAACAATACCATCACTTTCACTGGAAGGACAGATCCAGTGTTGGTGGCACAGTGGTATACAGTTGGGAAGGAATTGGCCTGGGATTCGTCAGCATTGCCTCTGGACCCCATGAAGTCGCATGGTATCAGGTCAAACATGGACAAAGAAAAATTTCTGCAGATTACTAAGTACCATTGCTCTCAGCTTATGTATCTGGGTTCCACCATGTTGAACAATACTTGATGAAAGCACTGAGTATGGCAAGGGCACAGATGTTGCTCTGGGTGGGGGACTTCAATGTCCACTGCCAAGAGTGGCTCAGCAACACTACTTGAAAGGGTTGTTTCTATACTGGATATGCACGAGTAGTGAAACCTCTAGGCACCAACCTGCCCACTATAGATGCACCTATCCATTACAGTATTGGTAGGTGTGACTGCCTTGAAAATTACCGTGAGATGACTTCCCATCTTCATATTGAGGATACCCTCAATCATGTTATTTGACTGTGCCATTTGCTAAATGGGATAGATTTTGAACAGACATTAGCAATTCAATACTGGCATCCATGTAGTGCTGTGGGCCATCCACAGCAGCAGAATCATACTCCAACACAATCTGCAGCCTCAGCTTAGCATATCCCTTAGTCAACAATTACCACCAATCCACAGGATCAACCCTGGTTCAAATGGAGAGTTCAGGAGGGCATGCCAAGGAGCAACACCAGCCTTTCCTAAAATTGAGATGTCAACCTGGCGAAACCAAACTGGACTACTTGCATGCCAAATGTCATAAGCAGCAAATGATAGACAGAGCTAAGTGAGCCCACAACCAATAAATCAGATCTAAGCTCTGCAATCCTGCCTCATCCAAATGTGAGTGGTGGTGGACAATTAAACAGCTCACAGGAAGAGGTGCTCCATAAATATCCCCGGCTTTAACAGTATAAGATCAGGCTGAAGCATTTGCAATAATCTTCAGCCAGAAGTGCTGAGTGGATGATCTAATTCAGCCTCCTCCAGTGGTTCCCAGCTTCACAGATCCCAGTCTTCAGCCAATTCAATTTGCTCCACATGATATTAAGAAACTATTGGAGACACTGGATACTGCAAAGGTTATGGGTCCCAATATCATGCAGATTGTAGTACTGAAGACTTTTGGTCCAGAACACAGAGCAGTCCTGGCTAACCTGTTGCAGTGAAAGGCTAGAATTCCTTTCCTTATAAAATTGTAAATGCTGGATCAATTGACATTTTCAAAACAGATTGCTAGATTTGAGATAAGGGCATTAAGGAATATAGGCCAAAAGCTTGTAAATGGGGTTGAGATACAGATCAGGGACTGAATGGTCTGTTCTTTTGTAAAATGCAACAATGGCAAATCCAACATCATTTATTCCTTGTTTGGAACAAGAAATATTTCTTGGAAGATCAAGTGGGCTTATGAACAAAACAAAAGCAAAATATTGCAATGCCGAAATCTGAAATAAAAAAAAAGCTGGGAAGCAGACCACTAGGTTACTTGTGAGGAGAGAAACTGTTAACTTTTCAGATTAAAAATCTTTTTATGAGCATTGGAAGAAATAAGACATTTAGTTAATTGTCTTTAAGCAAGTGCAGAGTGCAGGAAGGCAGGACCAGGAAACAATAAAAAGGAAAAAGGTCTGTGATGAAGTAGAGGGTAGGAGTGATTGAATGCCAGAAGGAATGTTTCAGCTTTTAATGGATTTATTGATACAACCTTTATAAGGAGAGGATTTAAGACATGTGGTAACAGCAAATTTGAAACATGACCAAGATTTCCTGCTTTCCTCTCCCTCTGTCTTTTGAAGTTTTCATGATGCTGTTTTATACTCGCTAAGTGCAATATTTTTACAAGATAAAATACAATAACATGCTAAAGAATTACTACATTGGATTAGTTACCACCAGGATCTCTAACTCAGCACAACAACATTGATTATGCTCACCTAGGGAGTTAATATCCTGCAAGACAAATAACTTCTACTATCCTTGAGGGGCTTTCTCTACTCATTCAAGCAATTTAACACGAGTAGAATGGATTACTGTAGCTCCGTAAAAAGTTTTCTCGAAGTTTTGAGTTAGTGAATATCAAAAACTAATCTGCGTAAGACTTGGTCACGTTTTTCAAGCTAAGCCAGGAATGCCAGTTATTCTGTAGTCCAGGGTATATTGAGGAGAATAGATAAGAATAGCAAATAAATAGTTGTTTGTGGATACCGAGGTCACTAATAGCCTTTAAGGGAAAAAATCTGCCATCCTTATGTGGTCTGGGCTACATGTGACTTCTGTATATCTGAAGTGCAGGTGACTTTCAATTGCCCTCTGTAATGCATGAGTAAGCCATTCAGTTTAAGGACAACTAGGGATGGGCAACAATGTTGTACTTTCCAGTAACATCCACATCCAATGAAGGAATGCAATTTTAAAAATTATGACAATGATCACATTTACCTTCAGGCCATGAAAAGCATGACGTAAATACAAATAGTTTTTCCTTTTTGCCACAACCACCCTTGGTGTTAGTAACCTCCACATTCTCACAATTCTCCAAGTAAAAAGGCTTCTCCTGAGTTTCTTCGACTCTATTCTGTTAGTTAAACTATAGGAGTTCTTGAGTTTGTGAAAAGTGTTACAAAAAAGCATTTTGTTTTAGCACGAACACTTTCACCAGGAAGCTAAACTCTCATCGCGGAAAGGTCACTGTTAACTCCGATTTGTCTCCACAAATGTTGCCAAACCTGCTCAGGTTTTCCAGAAATGTTTGTTTTGTTTCACACTGAGGCCTCCTCCATCTGCAGCCAAATGAGCAAAGAGCCGCTCGGATATTCCTCATTGTACTTTTACATTGCTGCAACAAAGCCTGTTCTCCAGATCACTGCGATTCACAAGCAGTTTATATTAATCTCATCTCATTAAAGGGCTTGGAATTGATAGAAATTGATCAAATAAAAAGGCCATTGAAATAGTTGATGCTGTTCTTCACTCCATCAGGATTGTGGCTGTGCGAGAAGCCTGGTGGTATTAGCCTGCACAAATCTAATTTATTCTCTCAATTCCCACTTGACTCCACTGTGTTGATTTGACTTTACATTGCCAAGAGATGGGTTGCTGCTCATGAAGATTGATGGTAGTGATTTGATCGAGGAGAGATGGTTGCTCATTGTGAGAAACTGCAATGATGCGCAGTAGTTGGTTAGGAGCAGAAAAATAGAAATGCAACAGTGTGATTTTAATAAAACATATCCTTTTACAGCTGACTGCTTCAGGCTAATACAACAATTCAGCAGCATTTTAGTGTCATATCCTTGGCAGTTAACCTGAGCTTTCAGTTCTATATGATAAATACTATTTAATATCTGAAAGCTATGGTTATATTGCGTAAGATCTAGGCTCCATACTGTAACTAATATTTATACATTACATTATTTATAAAATACGTGTCTACATTCTAACACCTTCAAGAGAGTCTGATTAATTATGTGATACTGCAGGAAATAAGCTTTATCTTGTTGCATTGTTTTCAAACGGTAATAATTCAACCAGAAGCTTCACTATTTCATTTATTCAATTTTTCCTTGCCTCACGTGATCTTCTGTCTTACCTTTGAACCTACAGAAGGTCTCCAGGTCATGAATGGATTCCATTCCTGTCTACGTTCCTAAGTCGATTGTGAGCAATTCAGAACATACAGTGCCGTACAAAATATCCATTTGTAACAATAAGTAAACGTTTGCACATTGGATCCTTAAAATCAAAAGTAAAATAGGATCTCATTTGTAAATATGAGTGACCGTAAGATCCCTTTTAAAGGCCAAACTTGATATTATCTGACAAAAGTCTGAATCATTTAAGGCTCTTTCTTTTAAGAAAAGAGAAGACATTAAAGATGACATAATTGAAATTGTTAAAACTGTGAAGGGTTTTGGTAAGAGAGATAAGGAAACAGTATTTCACTTATGTAGGTGCTAAACCCCTATAAAAACCCTTTCTGGGATTAAAGGTTCTAGCCCAGATAGTAATGGCACACAACAACCCATTTAACGTGGCACACATTAGCATCAGTATATACTCACAACGACAATGGTTGCCGAAACTTAGAAACTAGGAGGAGTAGGCCATTCAGCCTTTCAAGCTTAGTCTTTTCATTCAAAAGATAATGATTGATCCTATATCTCAGTGCCATATTCCTGCTTTCTCTCCATACCCATTCATTCCTTTAAAATAAAAATAAAATATCTTTATATTGAATGTATTCTGTTACTTAGCCTCCACTGCCTTCTTGGTAGAGAATTCCACAAGTTCACTACTTTTTGAATGAGGTACCTTTTCCTTATATCATTTCTAAATAGTTACCCCCATATCCCGAGACTGGGATTCCTGATTGTAGACCAGCAAAAATATTCTCGCCTGCATCTACTCTGGCCAGCCCTGTTAAAACCTCATACATTTCAATCAGGTCCTCTTCATCCTTCTCAACTCGAGTAATTATGGGCACAGATGAACCAATCTCTCCTCATAGGGCAGACCTGCAAACCCAAAATGTCAATCTAGTGAACCTCCATTGAACTCCCTCAGTGCTAAGTACATCCATTCTTAGGCAGGGAGATAAAAACTGCACCTATACTCCAGGTGTGGTTTCCCCAGGCTCTGTATAACTGCACTAGACATCCTTAGTTCTGAACTCAAACTCTCTTGGAATGAAGGCCAATATGCTATCTGCCTTCTTAACTGCTTGCTACACTGCCTGTCTACTTTCATTGAATGGTGTACAAAAGACATCCAGATCCCTTTGTACATCCACACGTCTCAATATATCACTAAAGAGAATTCTTCAATTCGGTTTTTCCACACCAAAGTGTATAACTTCACATTTAGCTTCTGCTATGTGGCTGTCCACTCACTCATTGTATTCTTTTCAGAACTTATGATCAAGTTCAGCTTTGTCATTAGCGAATTTAGAAATATTGAATTTGATTCCCTGTTCCTGGTCATTTATATATTGTGACTAACTGCTGTCCAAGCAATGATCCTTATGGTACTCTATGAGTCATTGCCCGCCTTTTGTAAAAAGACTCATTTATTCCTTCTTTTTCCCTGTGTGTCAATTAATTCTTGATCATAGAGTCATAGAGATGTACAGCATGGAAACAGACCTTTCAGTCCAACCCGTCCATGCCGACCAGATATCCCAACTATCCCAATCTAGTCCCACCTGCCAGCACCCGGCCCATATCCCTCCAAACCCTTCCTATTCATATACCCATCCAAATGCCTCTTAAATGTTGCAATGTTAGCAGCCTCCACCACTTCCTCTGGCAGCTCATTCCATACACATACCACCCTCTGCATGAAAAAGTTGCCCCTTAGGTCTCTTTTATATCTTTCCTCTCTCACCCTAAACCTATGCACTCTAGTTCTGCACTCCCCGACCCCAGAGAAAAGACTTTGTCTATTTTTCCTATCCATGCCCTTCATAATTTTATAAACCTCTATAAGGTCACCCCTCAGCCTCCAACACTCCAGGGAAAACAGCCCCAGCCTGTTCAGCCTTTCCCTATAGCTCAAATCCTCCAACCCTGGCAACATCCTTGTAAATCTTTTCTGAACCTTTTCAAGTTTCACAACATCTTTCTGATAGAAAGGAGACCAGGATTGCATGCAATATTCCAACAGTGGTCTAACCAATGTCCTGTACAGCCGCAACATGACCTCCCAACTCCTATACTCAATACTCTGACCAATAAAGGAAAGCATACCAAACACCTTCCTACCTGCGACTCCACTTTCAAGGAGCCATGAACCTGCACTCCAAGGTCTTTTTGTTCAACAACACTCCCTAGACCTGACCATTAAGTGTATAAGTCCTGCTTAGATTTGCTTTCCCAAAATGCAGCACCTCGCATTTATCTGTATTAAACTCTATCTGCCACTTCTCAGCCCATTGGCCCATTATCAAGATCCCGTTTTAATCTGAGGTAACGTTCTTACTGTCCACTACATCTCCAATTTTAGTATCATCTGCAAACTTACTAATTGTACCTCTTCTGCTCGCATCCAAATCATTGAAATAAATGATGAAAAGTAGAGGATCCTTATGGCACTCCACTGGTCACAAGTCTCCAGTCTGAAAAACAACTCTCCACCATCACCCTCTGTCTTCTACCTTTGAGCCAGTTCTGTATCCAATTGGCTAGTTCTCCCTGTATTCCATGAGATCTAACCTTGCTAATCAGTCTTCCATGGGGAACCTTGTCGAAAGTCTTATTGAAGTCCATATAGATCACATCTACTGCTCTGCCCTCATCAATCCTCTTTGTTACTTCTTCAAAAAAATCAAGTTTGTGAGACATGATTTCCCACGCACAAAGCCATGTTGACTATCCCTGATCAGTCTTTGCATTTCCAAATTGATCAGGTCCTGGGGATTTATCCATCTTTATGCATTTCAAGACATCCAGCACTTCCTCTTCTGTAATATGGACATTTTTCAAGGTATCGCCATCCTTTTCCCTACAGTCTATATCTTCGATATCTTTTTCCATGGTAAATACTAATGCAATATACTCATTTAGTATCTCCCCATTTTCTGTGGCTCCACACAAAGGCCACCTTGCTGATTTTGAGGGGACCTATTCTCTTCCTAGTTACCCTTTGAGTTCTCCTTAATTCTATTTGCCAAAACTATCTCATGTCCCCTTTTTGCCCTCCTGATTTCCCTCTTAAGTTTACTCCTACTGCCTTTGTACTTTAATGATTCATTCGATCTATCCTGTCTATACCTCGATCTATCCTTTCTATAATCTTCCTTCTCTTTCTTAACCAATTTCTTTAGTTGTTCAGCATTCCCTATCACTAGAAACTTTTCCTATCACCCTAACATGAATAAACTTTCTGTGGATTCTCGTTATCTCATTTCTGAAGGCTTCCCATTTTCCAGCTGTCCCTTTACCTGCGAACATCTGCGCCCAATCAGCTTTTGAAAGTTTTTGCCTAATACCAATCAGTGCTGATATATTGCCCATAGCTCTTGTGTTTTAATTTAGAGTCATAGAGTCATAGAGATGTACAACTTGGAAACAGACCCTTCTGTCCAAACCATCCATGCCGACCAGATATCCCAACCCAATCTAGTCCCACCTGCCAGCACCCGATCCATATCCCTCTAAATGCTTCCTATTCATACACCCATCCAGATGCCCTTTAAACGTTGCAATTGTACTAGCCTCTACCACATCCTCTGGCAGCTCATTCCATACATGGACCATCCTCTCAGTGAAAAACTTGCCCCTTAGGTCTCTTTCATATCTTTCCCCTCTCGCCTTAAACCTATGCCCTCTAGTTCTGCACTTTCTCACCCCAGGGTATATTGTCTATTTATCCTATCTATGCCCCTCATGATTTTATAAACCTCTGTAAGGTCACCCCTCAACCTCTGACACTCCAGGTAAAACAGCCCCAGCCTGTTCAACCTCTCCCTATAGCTCAAATCCTCCAACCCTGTCAACATCTTTGCAAATCTTTTCTGAACCCTTTCAAGTTTCACAACATCTTTCCGATAGAAAGGAGACTAAAATTACACAGAATATTCCAACTGTGGCCTAACCAATGTCCTGTACAGCCGTAACATGACGTCCCAACTCCTGTACTCGATACTCTGACCGATAAAGGAAAGCATACCAAACACCTTCTTCTCTATCCTATCTACCTGCGACTCCACTTTCAAGGAGCCATGAACTTCCACTCCGAGGTCTCTTTGTTCAGCAATAGTGGCCATGAACCTCCACTCCAAGGTCTCTTTGTTCAGCAACAGTGCATAAGTCCTGCTAAGATTTGCTCTCCCAAAATGCAGCACCTCGCATTTATCTGTATTAAACTCCATCTGCCACTTCTCAACCCATTGGCCCATTTGATCAAGATTCCATTGTAATCTGAGGTGACCTTCTTCGCTGTCCACTACAGCGCCACTAAACTTATAAGTAACCTGACCAAAAGCCTCCTAAAAAGTCAAAATATACTACATCAATTGGTTCTCCCTTATTTAATCTATGAGATTTGTTAAGCCTCATTTGCTTTCCATTAACTCATGCTGGCTTTGCCCAATCCCTTTAATGCATTCCAAATGTTCTGTTAATACATCTTGTATAATAAACTAGCATTGTACCCCCTACTGATGTTCGGCTAATTCTGTAATTCTTTCACGTTTTTACCTAGCAGGATTACACTTGCCATCCTTCAATCCAAAAGGGCCCTGAAGGATAATCAGGGTTAAAAATCTAACATTGTCAAAGCATTTTCAGATTTAGTTTTATTAAAAAAATTTCAAAACAAATCTCTTCTGTTATACGAACATCTGCCATCAATATATTTTTGCATGATATGGTACTTGGAGTGAAATTGATATTTTCAATGCATATCGTGGCTTATTTGGAGATTTCTGACTTCCATTCAGCTGCTAATTGCACACACAAGTTATGGTTTGCAACAGCCTTACCTCAGAAGTTAGTGCGCTACATTCTTCCAGGCAATTGCAAAGTAAACCAATGTCATTTGAAAGTTGTTTTTAAGACAGAAAATTAGATTAACATCTTTTTTAAAAACGTGACAGGAATGGCAATTAACATTTCACACCTCTGTTATAAAAAGTAATTTGTTAGCCAAGATAGGACCTGGTAAGTAGCTTTAACAATATGTGAATCAAAATGTTTCATTAACGGACCCAGCAGTGCATCACTATTTATTTCACAGGGTAAGAGAAGGATATTTGCAAAGAATTTAAAGTCAGCTGAACAATGACAATGGCACAAATCAAGACAGTTGATGTATGAAGGAATTGAGAGTCACTTTAGGTGTCGATGATAAAGTTAATCTTCTAAGAAAAATTCAGACTGATTCAATGCAGTTTCTATTATTTCCATTATTTGTAACTGCATTTCAAATTCTGTAATCACTCAAAACAGTTCCATAAGAGGTGTGAATTCATCTCTTTTGATGTAGGGCTACCTTCCAAAATATTTTGAAATTTGTTAATTAATGCATGAAAGAAAATAATATTCATAGCCAAGAGTACAACTATTTGGCAAGGCATGGAGCAGATTTTCTAATTTGTGCACTTAATAATAGAGAAGAAAGTCATTTTATACTAAAAATACTATTAATCTGATTCCTATCCCTCAGCTTATTTTTATCTGTCGATTGCTACTGTCCCTTGTATTCCACGAGCTGTAAAACATCTCACACATCCACTGTGTGTTCATGTACTGGTAACAAAGACGTGTGTACACGTTAAAAGTCCATTGTACAAATCAATGGAGTTATTTTTTTGTTACTTTTAAAGAGTGGAAAATAACACCGGCTACACGTGCTGCACAGACACAGTTATCTGCTATTGTTTGAACCCAGCTAGTTGGACGGTACAGGTAAACTCCATGTTGCATGTTCTGCCACCAACACCTTCTGGTACCGTATACATTTTTGCCTGCCTGGTCTAGTGTGGCTGAGTGTAGCCAATGTGTGATCTAACCAGACTCTTACAGTAAACACTATACAATTTCTTGCATCTCTGCAACTACTTACCTGTTTCAGGGATGAAGTAGGTTATTCCAGAGAATTTTTGGAGTGTCTGATTTTTGGTTTGACTCTCAGAATTGTTATAGAGCAGGAGGAGGATATTTGGCCCATCGTGTCTACACTGGCTCAGTGAACATTTTAACTGAGTGCCATTTCTCACCTTTCTCCCATAACCTTGCATGTTTTGATATTTTAATAATTATTGAATGTCCTCTTGCATGTCTCCATTGAATCTGCCTCCATCACACTTTCAGGCAGTGCATTCCATACCCTAACTACATGCTGTGCAAAGAGAGTTTACTCACCTTGCATTTGCTGCTTGTACAAAACATTTTTAATCTTTGCTCTCTTGTTCTCAATCCATGTGCACATGGGAACAGTTTCTCCCTATCCATTCTGTCCAGAAGTCTCAAGTTTTTAAACTTCACATCTTCTCTTATTTTTCCTTAGAGGGAAAAACTTTCTTCAATTTATCCTCCAAGCTGAGGTTTCTCATCCCCGGAATCATCCTTCTGAACCTTTCCTCCATTCTCGCGAATACATTCACATCCTTCAAACAGTTTGGCTCTCAGAACTGTACACAATGCTCCTGCTGAGGTCTATCTAGTGTTTTATGACTTTGGAATAATGTCCCTGATCTTGTATTCAATTCTTGTATTAACGAAGTCGAGAATACTGTATACGTTATTACCAGCTTTCTCTCTACCTATTCTGCCACCTGAATAAGTTATATACAAATACACGCAGGTCTCTTTTGCTCCTGCACACCCTATGAAATAGTACTCTATTTTGCACACTCTCACCATATTCTTTATACAAAATGCGTCACCCACACTAAACTTTCTGACACCAATCCACCCACCCCACTAACTTGCCAATGTCCTCTTGAAGTTCTACATTATCCTCCTCTGTTTACAATGCTCCTGAGTTTTGTATTGCCTGAAATCTTTGAAATTGTCTCCTGCATAACAAAGTTGAAATCAAATTTTTATGTAGGTTGAAAAAAAGGGTCTCAATACTGACCCTAGGTGATCTGTCAAGGTAAGTTTAATTCTGGGAACTAAATTGTCGACTAATAATGCCAGCTGGGATCTAAACAACTGGTTATTGGACACAATGGAAGCAAGGGGTTTTGGGACACAGCGAGATAGTGTGGTTACTGTAGAAGATCAACCACAACCTTATTTCATGACAATGAGCTTTAAGGATCACATTGCCTTTGTTCCCATTTCTGAAGCTCTAATATACTTAACATACTTGTGAACTGTGGACCATTGTTCAATAAATTTCTATAGTTATGACCTGAAAAATCACAAATATTACAGTAATTCATGAACTAGCAACATTTTAGAATTTGCTTGTTACACATCCCATTCAATTTATCTTTCCACTGATTGCAATGTTGAATGGATTCCCAGGTAGACGAGTAAAAGTAATCACCATGCATTAATTTGAAGAACACAGAAATTGAGGGAGGAAAGAACATTTCTGTGTGAATCAGTAAAATTTGGACTGAATTGTCTGACTTTGAGGACAGACCTTTAATCATTTGAAAACAAACATTGAGTCCACTCACCTTTGCAGCACCAAAAATGGCCTCAATGCCCTTTGGTAGGAGAGTAAATTGGCTACTGTTCCTGCTCCTAACTGACGTGCAGTAAACTCTGGTGAAACTGTATGGTTGTCCTTCTATGTTAAAATAACTTGCTGCCCTTCAATATAAAAGCTCACACTTGGGTACCTGGATGAAGTATCAAAACAATAATGACTTGGACACCATGCCCACCAAAAATGCAACGTAAAAGCAGCATATAATCTTGTGTACAAATATAGATCATCGGAGATGTACAGCACTGAAATAGACCCTTCAGTCCAACTTGTCCATGCCGATCAGATATCCTAACCTAATCTAGCACCATTTACCAGCTCTTGGCCCATATCCCTCCAAACCCTTCTTATTCATATATCTATTCAGATGCCTTTTAAATGTTGTAATTGTACCAGCTTCCACCACTTCATCTGGCAGCTCTTCCCATACACGCACCACCCTCTGTGTGAAAAGGTTGCCCTTTAGGTCTCTTTTATATCTTTCCCCTCTCACCCTAAACCTATGCCCTCTAGCTCTGGACTTCCCCAGGGAAAAGATCTTGTCTATTTATCCTATCCACGCCCTTCATGATTTTATAAACCTCTATCAGGTCACCCCTCAGCTTCCGATGCTCCAGGGAAAAAAGCCCCAGCCTATTCAGCCTCTCACTATAGCTCAAATCCTCCAACCTTGGCAGCATCCTTGTAAATCTTTTCTGAACCCTTTCAAGTTTCGCAAGTTTCGTCCCTGCGATAGGAAGGAGACCAGATTTGGACGCAATATTCCAAAAGTGGCCTAACCAATGCCCTGTGCAGCCACAACATGACCTCCCAACTCCTATATCCATTGCTCTGTCCAATAAAGGAAAGCATACAAAACACCTTCTTCACTATCCTATCTATCTACAACTCCAGTTTCAAGGAACTATGAACCTGCACTCCAAGGTCTTTGTCAGCAACGCTCCCTAGGACCTTACCATTAAGTGTACAAGTCCTGCTCTTGTGGCACCTCGCATTTATCTAAATCAAACTCTATCTGCCACTTCTCAGCTCATTGGCCCATCTGATCAAGATCCCATTGTAATCTGAAGTAACCTTCTTCACACCTCCAATTTTGTGTCATCAGCAAATTTACTAACTATACCTCTTACGTTCACATCCAAATCATTTATATAAATGATAAAAGTAGTGAACCCAGCACCGATCCTTATGGCACTCCACTGGTCACAGGCCTCCAGTCCAAAAAGTAACCCTCCACCATCCTCTGTCTTCTACCTTTGAGCCAGTTCTGTATCCAAATGGCTAGTTCTCCCTGTATTCAATCTGATCTAACCTTGCTAATCAGTCTCCCGTGAGGAACCTTGTTGAACACCTTACTGATGTCCATTTATATCACATCTACCACTCTGCTCTCATCAATCCTCTTTGTTACTTCTTCAAAAACTCAATCAAGTTCATGAGACATGGTTTCCCACCCATAAAGGCACGATGACTACCCCAATCAGTCCTTGCCCTTCCAAATACAAGTAAATCCTGTCCCACAGGGTTCCCTCCAACAACTTGCCCATCACTGATATCAGGCTCACTGGTTTATAGTTCCCTGGCTTTTCCCTAACACTTTTCTTAAAAAGTGGCACCACATTAGCCACCCAGTCTTCCAGCACCTCACCTGTGACGATCAATGATACAAATATCTCAGCAAAGGGCCCAGCAATCACTTCTCTAACTTTCCAGAGTTCGAGAGTACACCTGATCAGGTCCTGGGGATTTATCCACTTTTACCCATTTCAAAACATCCAGCACTTCCTCCTCTGTAATCTGGACATTTTTCAAGGTATCACCATCTATTTCCCTACAGTCTATATCTTCCATGTCCTTTTCCATAGTAGACACTGATGCAAAATACTCGTTTAGTATCTCCCCCATCCCCTGCTGCTCCACACAAAGACAGCCTTGCTGATCTTTGAGGGGAGAAAGTGAGGTCTGCAGATACTGGAGATCAGAGCTGAAAATGTGTTGCTGGAAAAGCGCAGCAGGTCAGGCAGCATCCAGGGAACAGGAGAATCGACGTTTCGGGCATAAACCCTTCTTCAGGAATCCTGAAGAAGGGCTTATGCCCGAAATGTCAATTCTCCTGTTCCCTGGATGCTGCCTGACCTGCTGCGCTTTTCCAGCAACACATTTTCAGCTCTGATCTTTGAGGGGCCCAATTCACTCCCTAGTTACCATTTTGTCCTTAAATGTATTTATAAATTCCTTTTATAAGATTCGCCTTAGCCTTATTTGCCAAAGCTATCTCATGTTCCCTTTTTGCCCTCCTGATTTCTCTCTTAACTATACTCCTGCTACCTTTATACTCTAAGGACTCACTCTGTCTATCCTGTCTATATCTGACATATGCTTCCTTCTTTTTCTTTACCAAACCCTCAATTTCTCTCGTCATCCAGCATTCCCTATACCTACTACCCTTTCCTTTCACCCTAACAGCTGTGTACTATCTCTGGACTGTCATTATCTCATTTCTGAAGGCTTCCCATTTTCCAGCCGTCCCTTTACCGGCAAACATCTGCCCCCAATCAGCTTTTGAAAGTTCTTGCCCTATACCGTCAAAATTCACTTTTCTCCAATTTACATCTTCAACTTTTAGATCTGGTCTATCCTTTTCCATCATTATTTTAAAACTAATAGAATTATGGTCGCTGGCCCCATTGTGCTCCCCCAATGACACCTCAGTCACCTGCCCTGTCTTATTTCCCAAGAGCAGGTCAAGTTTTGCACCTTCTCCAGTTGGTACATTTACAGACTGAATCAAAGTTTTCTTGTACATATTTAATTTCCTGTCCATCTAAACCCTTGACACCATGCCAGTCCAAGTCTATGTTTGGAAAGTTACCATACCATAACCACCCTATTATTCTTACAGATATCTGAAATCTTACAAATTTGTTTCTCAATTTCCTGATGACTATTAGGGGATCTATAATATTATCCCAACAAGGTGATCATCCCTTTATGTCTCAGTTCCACCAAATCATTCCCTGGATATATTCCCAGGAATGTCCTCTCCAATTCCATCAGTAATGCTATCCCTGATCAAAAACTGGACTGCCCCTTCTCTCTTGCCCCACCTTACACACACCCCACACACCCACCCCACCCCTGCATCCTTCATGTAGCATTTACATCCTGGAACATTAAGCTGTCAGTCCTGTCCATTCCTGAGCCATGTTTCTGTAATTGCTATGATATCCCAGTCCCATGTTCTAACCATGCCCTGAGTTCATCAGGCCTTCCCTGTTAGGCCTCTTGCATTGAAGTAAATGTAGTTTAATTTATCAGTCCTACCTTGTTCTCTCCTTTGTTCATGCTTGCCCTAACTGTTGAATTCACTTCTTTTCCCAACTGTACCAATCTCAGATTAATCTCTTTCCTCACTACCTCTCTGGTTCCCATGCCTAAACCCACCCCCCCACTAGTTTAAATCCTCCCGAGCAACTCTAGAAAATCTCTCTGCCAGTTTACTAGTCTCCTTCCAATTCTATTGCAACCTGCCCTTCTTGTCCACATCACCGCTACCCCAGAAGAGATTCCAATGATCCAAAAAAATGTTAATCTTTCTCCCCTGCACCAGCTCCTCAGCCATGCGTTCATCTGTTCTATCCTCCTATTCCTACCCTCACTAGCTTGTAGCAGCGGGAGTGATCCAGATATTACTACCCTCAAGGACTTCCTTTTCAAAATTCCTGCCTAACTTTCTATATTGCCCCTTCAGAATCTCATCCTTTTCCCTTCCTATGTCATTAGTTCCAATGTGTTTCTTCTGGTCCCTCTCCCCTTTGAGAACATTCTGCACCCTCTGAGACATCCTTGATCCCGGCTCCATAGAGGCAACACACCATTCTGATTTTCCGCTGCTGACCACAGAAATACCTCTGACTAGAGAGAGAGTCCCAGATCACAAAGCAATTGCTTGGAACCTGATGTACCCCTCATTACATTAGAGCTTGTCTCAATACCAGAAACTTGGCTGTTCATGCTACCTTTCCCCAACACTTTACAAAACAGCAAACTTGTTTGAAATGGAGATAGCCACAGGAGACTCCTGCACTACCTGCCTACCTTTCCTGGAGTCAACCCATTTACCTGACTACAATTGCCATCCATCACACCCCCTAGCTCTTGTAAATTCCTTATTGCCTCTAACTGCCACTCCAATCAATCCATACAATATGATAGGGTTCACAACCAAAGACACTTGCTGTAGACAATCAGTAACATGGAAATTCTCCCTAAATTCCGAAGAGCATATCACTGTACTGAAAGCCATCTTTGCTCCTTCACAATCTACAGACCCAGAAAATAGCATCCACTTTTTACTCCAAAAAAAGTGCTCCAGACTAACCTAGTACTTATGGTTTATATTTTTAAAATGTAATCAAGAGACAGATCTCAATAATATATAATCAAGAAAAAGCCCGCTTTATTCACTACTGTAGACTTACAGCAAGGTTACACTTAAAAACTATGCACGTATCTGTTCCTGTGCTGTGTTGTCACCCACACTGGTCCCTCCAAGGCCAGCTGTGAATTTTGCAATTTGTTAAATTTTTCCTCGACGCACTCTGATGTCCAGAGATACATGAACTCAAACAGCAAGTGCAGTAGCTGTGCAGATTCACTGCTGTGTCAGACAGCAGTGTAGGTTTCTTTCTCTTTCTCTCTCTCCCTCACTGACCATGTGGTCACTGCCTCTTGTCTGTCTTCTTCCCTTTAAAAAGTGTCATTGTTTTGATCTTTCTCCCCCCCCAAAGTTCCAAAACAATACAACAGCATATAAAAATTAATTGCTGCTCCTTGAATTTAAGGAAATCACCTCCAACACCTAAAATACCTTAAAAAAGAAAAAAAAAGAGCAACTTGTACAGCCACTAGTTTTTTTATTGTGTACAAATCTGCTTATTGATGACAATGCTATAACTTAGCATTCAGGAGTTGCATTAAGCGCTTTAAAGTAAGAGGTAATATGACCAGCTATTCCTTTGTTCAATTAAGAGTAGAGAGGAATGTCTAGTTCACATTGTTCCAACTTCAAACTCTTTATTCCTCTGCATCCAACTTTCATACTAGATTAGTGTCAAACATGAAACAGCTTGTATTGTTATGGGTAAAGATGTTGACTGACAGATTAGAAAGCACTGCATGATATTTAAGCTTATGTAATAATACACAGCATGAGGTGGTATCCCTACTGTAATTACATACAAACCATGCTGCTGAATGTCTAAGATTTCAAGTGCGGTGTTTACTAATTTTCTTCACGAATGTTGTGTTCAGTGTTGTACAAATTTACTTTTTTCAAATCAAACAAGCACAGCTGCACATAAAACAATATCCAAAACATTTACATTTAATATTGTATTAAACACTGAATGCAAGGCAAATATGCTGAAGAGCATTCGATTCACAAAATGTATAGTCCTCATTTCTCACTATTTATAAAAGTATTCTAATTTATCTATTTTAGATTACTTCACATTTTCCCATAATGAACTCCATTTACCATGGTTTGCCCACTCATTTAATCTAATGACATCTCTTTGCAATGTTTTATTCCCATTTGCACTATTTACTGTGTCACTTAATTTAGTGCCATTTGTAAACTTGGATATCTGTCCTAACAGTGCTCTCCTCTCCTGTGGATCACTGAGGTTTCAGTGTGGCTGGTCCTCTGATTGGACTAAAACAATACAGAGTCCACCAGCCATCTTAACCTGGCCACACAACTGTGGTAAAATGGCTGAGGCAGCACTGCCACCTTGCTGCTGACAAGAACAAGATCAACATTTGTGGGCGGCACGGTGGCACAGTGGTTAGCACTGCTGCCTCACAGCGCCAGAGACCCGGGTTCAATTCCCAACTCAGGCGACTGACTGTGTGGAGTTTGCACATTCTCCCAGTGTCTGTGTGGGTTTCCTCTGGGTGCTCCGGTTTCCTCTCACAGTCACAAAGATGTGCAGGTTAGGTGAATTGGCCATGCTAAATTGCCCGTAGTGTTAGGTTAAAAGGGGTAAATGTAGGGGTATGGGTGGGTTGTGCTTCGGCGGGTCGGTGTGGACTTGTTGGGCCGAAGGGCCTGTTTCCACACTGTAAGTAATCTAATCTAATCTAATTTGCTTTTCAGCCAGAAATTGTGCTCCTGAGCCTTTTATGCACACTCTGAGTCTTCTACTCGATAATTTCCAACCCTACTCCAATGGCTACCTTCAATCCATCTGCTCTCATATTTGCAAACATCAGGTGTTGATCCTCACAAATGCTTACTGGAAGTCCATTCTTGTAACATCAGTTCACATGAGAGCCATTCCATTCCATGAGTGCTATGCCTGAAATTCGATCATTGGCTTATTGTCTGGTGATACTTTATCCAGTGTCATTGCTTTTGGAAGTCTTTTTTGCCATTGGTGGTTTGCCATTGCCTTCCACTCTTAGGGACAGGTCACTGTGGCAGGTCCCAAGACTATCTCAGCCAGAATGGAAATCAAACGCATGCTGATAGCATTACCATGATCTACATGCTGGCTATGATGTTAGTAATGTTAGTAACCTTCTTCAAAGATTTAGCTCAATTAGTTAGGCATAACATTATAAAGCTATTTGGCCCTCTTATCAAGTTATTTTTTACATAGAGGGTGATTCGCATGTGAAATGAACTTTCTGAGGAAGTGGTGGGTGTGGGTACAATTACAACATTTAAAAGACATTTGAAAAATTACATGAATAGGTCAGGGTTGGAGGGATGTGGAGCAGGCAGGTGGGACTAGCTTGGTTTGGGATTCTGGTTGGCATGGACTGGTTGGTTCAAGGAATCTGTTTCTGTGCTGTATTCATTTAATAGTTTTGTCACAACTGGCTAGGCCAGGTATGTCAATGATAACTTGGGACAGCTTTTATTTTCCATGTATATTTCTCTTCTAAGATACTCTAAAACATAACCAAAAAAAATGCATAGCATCCCTACAGTGTGGAAACTGGCCATTTGGCCCAACAAGTCCACACCAAAGAGTATCCCACCCAGCCCATTCCCCTACGCTATTACTCTACATTTCCCCTGACTAATACACCACGCTTAGACATCCCTGAACACTATGGGAAACTTAGCATGGCCAATTCAGCTAATCTGAACATCTTTTGACTGTGGGAGGAAACTGGAACACCCAGAGGAAACCCACGCAGACACGGGGAGAATGTGCAAACTCCACACAGGCAGTCGCCAGAAGCTGGGATCGAACCTGGGTCCCTAGCGCTGTGTGGCACTGTACCATCCACAAATGTTGTGGTTGTTAACTTTACATTATTAACGGTGGTTTTCTAAGTTTAGTGGAAATTTGAATCCACATTTTAAAACAATTGTTACACTATAAAAGTATTCCAAACCTTATCCTTTCTTGCAAATATTTTCCAAAACAGTACATTCCAATAGATTAATGAGTGATGGTTGCTAAACATTATAATAGATTTTTAATAAATAAACTTAGCTTTTTTAAAGATTGCTTTGTGAAAGTTAAGCTCAGCAGGTCACCATAAGCTGAATTTCCAAAATCAAAACAGAAGCTTGACTAGGAACTAGCAAATTCATCATAGACTTTTGGAATAAAATCTGTTCGAGTTTTAAAATTTATAGTACTCTTGATCAGATGATTTTAGACATGAATAGGATCATTGACCAATTGCTTGGAACTTGCGGTTGAGCAGGATCTTGAGTTCCCATTTTAAATTGATTTTACCATGTTAAAACAAATCTGTAAAAGCAGAACAGACAGAAGAGTTACAGTGCAACAAGGTTTTGAATGTGGCCTGTGCTCAGTCCAGCTTGTGCAGGTGATGCACACATATACTGACACTTTATGTCACCACTTCTTACTTTCACTTCAAGCCAGCCTTCAGTCCCATCAACAACATGACAGATGATTTGCGAAGCTCTGACTGTCATCTTTGGAATAATGCCTTGTGCCATACACCGTGTGACAGCATGAAGGCTATTTTATACAAGCCAGATATTTTTAAATCCCTCAAACAGAATACAAAAAGGCTACTGCATGTGATCCCTGATCATTTTGATCGCAACTGGCAGATGTCTCATGCTTCTGTTCATACTAAGTCAAAGATGATGGTATTTTGCAAAAGATGGAATCAATACATCATACAATACACAATATATGAATGAGCTGTGGATGTGATTCATCACACAGTAAGTATCATCGCTGCAAGTAGTTCCATGCTGAAATCAATTAGAATTTGTTGATTTTTAAATAGATCATCAGGTCAATTACAAGATTTTTCTAATGCTAAGATATATTCTCTATTGATTACCAGTTACTTGTAAATTCCTAGCTCCTTCTCAAAATCATAGACTCAGATAGACAGCACGGAAACAGACCTATTGGTCCAATTCGTCCATGCCTACTAGATATACTATATAAATCTAGTCCCATTTGCCAGCACTTCGCCCATATTCCTCCAAACCCTTCCTATTCATATACCCATCCAGATGCCTTTTAAATGTTGTAATTGTACCAGCCTCCACCACTTCCTCTGGCAGCTCATTCCATACATGTACCACCTTCTGCATGAAAAAGTTGCCCCTTAGGTCTCTTTTATATCTTTCCCCTCTCACCCTAAACCTATGCCCTCTAGTTCTGGACTCCCCCAACCCAGGGAAAAGATCTTGTCTATTTACCCAATCCATGCTCCTCATGATTTTATCAACCTCTATAACGTCACCTCTCAGCCTCCAAAGCCCTAAGGAAAGTAGCCCCAGCCTACTCAGCCTCTGCCTTTAGCTCAAATCTCCAACCCTGAATCTTTTCTGAACATTTTCAAATTTCACAACATCCTTTCTATTGGAGGGAGACCGGAATTGCACACGGTACTCCAAAAGTGGCCAAACCAATGTCCTGCAACTTGACCTTCCCACTCCGCAATTCAATGCACTGACCAATAAAGGCAACAGATGAATCAAATTGCAAACTATTGCATTTCTTTAAGCCTTCTTTTTGCGAAGTGCAACATGTTGGCTTGCATACCTGACAGTGTGAGGATTCATCTATCGCAGACATTTCTCAAAACTTTCTTAGAGATAAGGGGTAAAATCTGGATGTTTGCTCATTTTCAATGTAGGAAATTTTACACGTTCCAAAGATTCAATGGAACACCCCATGACTTAATTTTCAGTGCACAAATGTGTGCACTCTCTCAACAATGTATTAACCAGACACATGGGCAGAAGCTTCCTAGACCCTGAATGTTGTGGGCACAGTGAGAAAATAGTGAACATTAAATGAGATCAGCAGTAAGAAGCCTTTCGATATTGAGCAAAATGTCCTACGTTGTAGGCCAGTATTGAAGGGCGAGACAAGTTTCTCATGAGTGAGTAGAGATCCATTTGCATGTATCAACATCTCACAATTAATGTCACCTCATTGCTTTGTAGTTTCCCATTCTCGACAATAGCCATCCTCAAAGTCAGAGCAGGTCCTCAGCAACTCCAGCTTACTCCTTGCTCCTGTGGACCTCCATGTAGGACTGCAGTCTGAGGCCTGTGACCAGTGGAGTGCCACAAGGATTGGTGCTGGGTCCTCTACTTTTTGTCATTTATATAAATGATTTGGATGTGAGCTTAAGAGGTTTAGTTAGTAAGTTTGCAGATGACACCAAAATTGGAGGTGTAGTGGACAGCGAAGAAGGGTACCTCAGATTACAACAGGATCTTGAACAGATTGGCCAATGGGCTGAGATGTGGCAGATGGAGTTTAATTTCGATAAATGCGAGATGCTGCATTTTGGGAAAACAAATCTTAGCAGGACTTATACACTTAATGGTAAGGTCCTAGGGAGTGTTGCTGAACAAAGAGACCTTGGAGTGCAGGTTCATAGCTCCTTGAAAGTGGAGTTGCAGGTAGATAGGATAGTGAAGAAGGCGTTTGGTATGCTTTCCTTTACTGGTCAGAGTATTGAGTACAGGAGTTGGGAGGTCATGTTTCGGCTGTACAGGACATTGGTTAGGCCACTGTTGGAATATTGCATGCAATTCTGGTCTCCTTCCTATCGGAAAGATGTTGTGAAACTTGAAAGGGTTCAGAAAAGATTTACAAGGATGTTGCCAGGGTTGGAGAATTTGAGCTTTAGGGGAAGGTTGAACAAGCTAGGGCTGTTTTCCCTGGAGTGTCGTAGGCTGAGGGGTGACCTTATAGAGGTTTACAAAATTATGGATAGGATAAACAGACAAAGTCTTTTCCCTGGGATGAGGGAGACTAGAACTAGAGGGCATAGCTTTAGGGTAAGAGGGAAAAGATATAAAAGAGACCGATGGTGCAACGTTTTCACACAGAGGGTGGTACGTGTATGGAATGAGCTGCCAGAGGAAGTAGTGGAGGCTGGTACAATTGCAACATTTAAAAGGCATTTGGATGGGTATATGAATAGGAAGGGTTTGGAGGGATATGGGCCGGGTGCTGGCAGGTGGGACTAGATTGGGTTGGGATATCTGATCAGCATGGACAGGTTGGACCAAAGGGTCTGTTTCCGTGTAAACATCCCTATGATTCTATGACCTCAGGGCATACTTCATGGGCAATGACTGCACATACACCCCATTCACACATGGCATTGGACACATATCAGCATTATCGAATCATCATCATTGGCACAATTCCCATTCATCTGCCATTCTGATTGACCTTCCAATGCTGAAGTTTGGAGTGCACTGGCACCTTTCATTAGTGTTCCAATGTCAGAATACTTTACACATGGTGACAGGCATCCATTACATGAGTGATGGATCTTGATCAACTAGAGTGTATCATTGCTCGCCATTAAAGCTGTCACTCACTTTTCATCTATATTAACACTCAGTATTTCTGCTTTGCCTTGCTGAGCCTTGGTTTTGGTGGATTGCACCCTCAGCCAGAGCTGTTTCGAACAGACAAAAAGCCAGGCAGCTTGTCATAGTTGTCAGCTGTGAAGGGGCTAATTTTGGAGATAGCGAGGACTGCAGAGGCCAGCAAGTAAGAGTTGATAAAGAGTGGAGCTGGGAAAGGCACAGCAGGTCAAGCAGCATCAGAGGAGCAGGAGAATCGATGTTTCAGGCAGGACTCTTCATCAGGAGAGGGGAGGGGGGAGGAGGCTGAGAAATAAATCAGAGGAAGGGGATGGGGCTGGAGGAGGTGGAGAAGGTAGTTGGAATGATGATAAGTGGTTGTGATTGGTCAGTGGGAAGTGTGGAGCAGATAGATGGGAAGGAAGATGGACAGGTTGGGTCAAGTTATCGATTGGGGCAAAGAGCCTAATGTTGATTTAGGTAGCTGCCTCAATCTCACGTATCGTGGTGTACACAGCAAGCACACTGCGTGTGCTTCACCCAGGTAGATGGAGTAATCCTCAGTCAAAACAAGCTGGACATCCATCAGTCAGAGGTTGCAGGCACAATAAGCACAGGAATAGACAATTCAGCTCCTTAAAGTCTGCTCTACCATTCTACACAATCATAACTGATCTTACGTTGGCCTCAACACCACTTTCCTGCCTGCTCTCCATTACCTTTAACCAGTTACTAATTAAATTTCTCTCCCCCCACCCCCCACCCACAAATTTATTCAGTATCTCAGACTCAGAAGCTGTCACTCATTGCATGGAGAGTGACCGCTGTTCCCTTCCATCGTGATGCAGATTCCAAGTGTGCAATGGGCTTGCAAATGGAGGCCATAACACCATGAGAGGAGGGTAAGAGTTTCTTTCTGCGAGGGGAAGCACTCCAGCCAAGGTTATTAAAGTTTCCAGAAGAAGTAATAGTACAGAAGGTTCATGGATCTTACTTCAAGCACAGCAGATAAGGGGACAGTCAACCCAGGAGTGAGGCTGTTGTACTTAAATTCGCACCGTAAACATAGTGGGGAGGTTTGCTAGTGTGACTTGAGAAAGTTTAGAGGAGTTTCAGAGGGGGGGGGAGGTAATCAGAACATGTGGGAGCAGAGTAGGTCAGTCTGTGAGTGAATGAGGAGAAGGTAGAGTTGGCAAGTTGGATACAAACTTGTCTTGGCCAAAGAAGGCAGAGGGGTAGTGGTGTTTTTGATTTGAGTTACTACTGTCGAGTGTACAGACATAGTGAAAAGCATTGTTTTGCATGCTAACCAGAAAACTCATACCTTACGTAAGCACTGCAGGGTACCAGAACAAAATGCAGAATGTAGTCTTACGCTACAGAGAAGGATCAACTTTCATTTATGAGAGGTTCATCATAAGTCTGATAACAGCTGGGAAGAAGCTGTTCTTATCTGTTGGCATATGCTTTCAAACTCATCTAATAGAGGAGAGTGGAAAAGAGTATAAGCAGAGTGGGAGGGGCCTTTGATTATGTTTTTTATCATTGAGTATTTTATTTACATTTATATTAAATTTGACCGGACATTTATGACCAGTGCTGTTCTGCAGGGATCAGCGCTGGGACCTCTGACTTGAAAGAAAAATGTCAGTGGTCTGATTAGAAAGTTTGCAGATGACATAAAAATTGGTGGAGTCATGAGGAAGGTTATCAAAGAATCCAAGCGGGATATAAATCATCTGGAAAGTTGGACAGAGAAATGACAGATTGAGGTGGACAAAAATCAGAAAATTGCTGCAAAAATTCAGCAGGGCTGGCAGCATCTGTGGAAAGAAAGCAGAGATAATGTTTCAGATCCAGTGAGGTGTGAGGTGACGCATTTTGGGAGGTCAAATGCGAGAGGGAAAGTATACAGTATATGTCTGGATTCTGAGGAGCATTGATATACAGAGTCCAAGTCCATAGATCCCTGAAACTGTCAACACCTGTGGATAAGGTGGTTAAGAATACATGCATCATGCTTGTCTTCATTGGTCAGAGCACGGAGTATAAAAATTGGCAAGTCATGCTGCAGATGTATGTGACTTTGGTCAGGCCACATTTGGAGTCCTTTACACAGGCAGCTCTGCAAAGGGTGCAGAAGAGATTTATCAGGATGGTGCATGGATTGGAGTGTTTGATAAAAGAGAGGTTGGACAAACTTGAATTGTTTGCAGTAGAGTAACAGATGCTGAGGGGTGACCTGATAGGAGTATTTAAAAAAATGATGAGAGGCATGGACAGGGTGGATTTGTTGGAGTCTCCTTCCAATGGTAAAAATGTTAAGTAATAGGGGGCATAGGTTTAAAATGAAAGGGGGAAGGTTGAAAGGAGATGTGCGAGGAAAATGTTTTACAGAGTGCAGTAGGTTGAAAAAATGTGGTGCTGGAAAAACACAGCAGGCCAGGGAGCATCCGAGGAGCAGGAGAATCGACATTTCGGGCTTAAGCCCTTCTTCAGGGGGCTTATGCCCGAAATGTCGATTCTCCTGCTCCTCAGATGCTGCCTGGCCTGCTGTGTTTTTCCAGCACCACATTTTTCAACTCTGGTACTCCAGCATCTGCAGTCCTCACTTTCTCCTAGAGTGTAGTCGGTGCCTGGAATGCACTCCCAAGGGGAGGTGATAGAAGCAGATATGATAGCAATGTTTAAGAGGCATTTAGAAAGACATGAACAGGAAGAGAAGCAAACCATATGCAGGCTGATGGGGTTAGTTTAGAATAGCATGTCAGCACAGACATGTTGAGTCAAAGGACCTGTTCCTGTGCTGTATTGTTCTATGTTCTTGTTCAATGGTTCTAAGATGTCCCACAAGAGGAAACAATTTCTCAGCATCTACCCTGTCAAGTCCCCTAAGAACCTTACATGTTTCAAGATCACCCCTTACTGTAGTATGAACACAGACTAGAAAAACGATGATAGTTTTAAAACAAGTCACTAACAGGTAGGAGGGCTTTGTTGTTCCTCTCAGAGGGTTAAGAGTCAGAGTTCCTTTCCTCAAAAGGCAGTGGATGCAGAATTTTTAAAGCAGAATCCATCTACATCTGCCTTAGGTTGTAAGATCATTGGAATACAGAGGAATGTGTGGTTTAGATTAAAAATCAGATCAACTATAAATTTTGTTGAATGTTGGAGCAGGTTCAAAGGGCTAATTAGCCAACCCACTCCACCTCATCTTAAAATTCCCTCTAAATCCTGGACCAATACAGTAAGCCTTCTCATACAGTCTACAGTGACAGTGCCTTGGATAATATGATGAAAACTCTTCACAATATGTCAGGTGTGGGCTACTTAGTTTCTTGTATAGTTTGAGCTAGACTTTATTTTTATATTCCATTTGCATGGAAATAAGAAACATTCCAACTGCCTTTCCGATTACCTGCTGAATTTGCATGCTAACTTTTGTTTTTGGAGAGATTCATGCATGAGAATGCCCAAATCCCTCTATGCTGCAGCTTCCTGCAGAACATAAATAATATCCATCTCCTCTATTCTTCTTGCCAAATGGAATCACCTCACATTTTCCCATCTTCTATGTATTTTAAATCCTGACTCACTTCATCTGTCCCTCTGCAGACTCTTACCAAATGCCTTCCCAATTACTTTGGTGTCATGTGCAAACTTGAGTAAATTCACTTCTCACTCAAGTCACAAATATATTGTGAATAATGAAGGCCTTAAGCATTAATTTCAATGGCACAAAACTCCACTAGTTACAGGTTGCTATCTTGAAAATGTCTGCTAATCCCAATTCTGCCTTCTACGAGTTAGTATATTAGCAAGTACAGAGGATTTACTATCTCAACACCCTGGACTCTTATTAAGCAGCCTTGTGTGGTACCGGCATCATAACCATGTGGAGATCCAAATATTTTACACCTCCTGGCTCCATGTATCCATCCTGTTTGTTACTTTCTCAAAAAATTGATTAAAATGATTTTGATTACATGAAGGCATGCTGACTCCAATTCTGTATTTCTAAGTGTACCACTATTACATCCCTCATAACTAACACTGTCATTTTCCCAATGACAGATGGTATGCTAAGTGGCCTATAGTTAAGTTATTGGTCTCTTTTCCTGTTTGAAGAAGTGTCACATTGGCAAATTTTCAATCCTTGGGGACTTTCCCACAACCTAAGATCCTTGTAAGATTGCTACCAGTGCTTCACTAATTCCAACTACCCCAATTAAAATCCTCAGATACAACCTATCAGGTCCAGAGGACATTTTGATCATTTGTTCAATTACTTTCCTATTAATTTTCCCTAGTGCTGGTGAGTGTGTTTGTTTCTTTGCTCCATTTTGCCTCTGGATTATTTAGTATTTTTGAAATATAGTGTGTCTTCAAACTGTGAAGAGTGATGCAAAGTATTTATTCAACTCCTCTGACATTTCCAACTTCCTTAATATTATTTCTCCAGCCTCATTCTCTAAAAGATCTATGTTTACTTTGGTCTCTGACCTTTTTATATTAAAAAGAGTGAACTCTATTGGTCTGATTTGACATTAAACTTTGAAAGTAAACTTGCAAGGTAATTTCTCCTTTTTTGGGTTATCTTTTGTTGATGCTTAAATACTTTGCAAACTTCTGGCTTACCACTGATCTTTGCGACTTTAACATGATTGTTAACTTCCCTGGTTAACCAATGTTGGTTCACCTCCTCCCTAAGAATCCTTTTTCCTCACTGAAGTATCTTTGCTGGGAATCATGATCGATTTTCTGAAACATCTGCCATTGTTCAATCATCTTTTTTACGAGCTACATTTTTCTACTAGTTATCTGTCTACTACAGCCAACTCTGCCCTCATTCCTTCCTATTTACCCTTAAGGTTGACCCAAGTTTAAGCCAAGTTTCACTCAGACTGAATGCTACATGTTGTGGTCACATTTTCCTTGGGAATTTCCTATTCTGAGACCCTTTAATAAAACTGCCTCACCACATGTTACTAAATCCAAAAATAGCTTGATCCCTGGTTAGATCTACAACATGTTGCACTCAGAAACTATCCTGAATACACTATGAATTCTTGCTCATGTCTACCTCTACCAATTTTAATTTTCCTGATCCACATGAAAACTAAAGGCATCCAAGATTAATGTAGTGCTTTTTGCTTGCTCCAAATCCTGATTTGTTCTCTATCCGATGTATAGATAATCTTAAGGGTTTTATAAATTACTCCCACCAATGACTCTTCCTCTTATTCGTTAACTCTACTAATATGGAACTTATTGACATCTGGTTCCTTTCAGCTTGATAAGTGTAACATTTGTAATAATTTCCAGTTTGCTGTTTACTGCTACATGAGGGCGGTCCCAGAGTTCCACTCTTGCAAGCGATCTACCTGCTAGCCTATTCACTTACCTCACCCAACCTAATGCCCCTTTCATTCAAGCACAGTGACACCAGACATTGAAAATTTGCCATATGCAAACTAGTGCTGCAAAATTCTGTTTCTTTTTACCTGAAATCGTCTAGCACTGCAATAGAGTTCAGAGGGTCACCACACTCTGCATTTCAAGGGAAGCCGAACTTAAACCAATGGCAAACATGGGACAACGTCAGCATGTGGGAAAATTCAAGCAAAACTGCAAACCGAATAGGATTGCTGCTGTTTGAAAAATCTAGACTATCATTTACCATGATTAACTATCTTCATGTAGCAAGCACATTGCTGGAAGAACTGTTTCACAAATCAATTTCTTTATTAGAGTTATGTTAACAAAACCATGATATGAAATACTCTGAAAGGAGGATGAAGTATTATGCCATAATGCTACATGACTACAATGTGAAATGATACACATGGTATCAACATTCTTCTGCATAAATGCAAAGGATGGAAAATTCACTTCCATCATTTGAGTAATGGACCTGTTACTTGAGAGAATTTTTGAAGTCTAAAGTTAATAATTCAGCCTGATGGCTTTGAAGATGGAATAAATTAGAATAAACTAGTGCAGGTTGGAAACATGATTTTATGAAGAAATAGGGAGATAAACCAAAATAGGAGTTCCACGTTTTTAATTCCATGTCACTATGCAGCCATTGTAGGAATAATCAAATACAATATTATGCAATGTCACCCGTTGATATGTCTGTAGATCTTAAATAACATTGCTGCATTTTATAGTGATCAGGAATAAAGAAAATTTTAAGCTAGGATTTAGGTTTTGAAACAAGTATAGTCAGATGTACAGCATGAAAACAGATCCTTTGGTCCAACTCGTCCGTGCTGACCAGATATCCTAAGTTAATCTAGTCCCATTTGCCAGTATTTGGCCTATATTCCTCTAAACCCTTCCTATTCACATACCCATCCAGATGCCTTTTAAATGCTGTAATTGTACTAGCCTCCACCACCTCCTCTGGCAGCTCATTCCATACCCTGCACTTGATATTCTAACAATGTTTGAATCTAGGTAGCCTGCACATACAAGAATATCTCTGCCAAAGGCAATTGGATACTTCTTGGCTTGAACTTTCACAGGCAGGCAGAGTGCAGAGCCACTTCTGACGTGTCCTGAGAAGAGATTTCTGGGGGTGGCGTGTGTGGCTGCTCATCTAGTTGGGTACTTCCTGGTACCACACAGTCTATGAGAGTTAGGGGTACCTGGATTGAGACCTAGGTACGGGTTGCTATGTTTTCATGTCAGAGCTCTAATGGCTGGGGTGATGGAGTGCAGATATATGCACTTCCCTAGGAAGCCGAGAGACTACAGAAGCTGCAATCTGTCCATTGCAGACAACCAGATTATTCTCAATACAGCAGATCTGCACTCCTGCAGCCTCTGGGCCACATCTCCCATATTCCTGTCTGGTGCTCCTGTTCCTCCCTGTGCATGTCAGCACAGTCCCCAATTGTTAACATGAGGTTTCTCTCCTGTCTGCAGCATTTTCTTCCTGAAGAGGGCTGTTGCAGTGAGGTCCTCACCAGCTTGTGCTCCTAAACATTCCACACCTGATCCTCCCACAGAGAAGCAATGAGTTAGCAGGGGGTGTGTAGGAAGCAGACTTGCAATGCTGCCTCTGAGGCCCATGAACTCTCTTCCTGAGGAGTCAGGAGGCTCCCTTCTGGTGAGCCAGCCTATTTCCCCGCTGGTGTCGTGGACATCCTGCTGGTACCTGAGAGACACAAGAGAATGTGTTAGAAGTGGTATGCAATGAATGAGACTGATCACAGGGTCACTGTGCGAATGAAGAACAGTACTTACACTGTTGGCAGGACGTGGATGTTTCAGCATTCCTGCAAAGATCAGGAGTCTCTCCTTATAGGGTGAGCAACTCAACATCAGGCACTCCTCTTCCTGTCCTGGCTGTTATTTTTCCTGCATTGGAAGTGAAAGAGGCTGGCACAGCATTTGGTGCTAATGCCGGTGAGTAGGGGTGGATATGTTGAGGTGCACAGAGGGACAGCAAAGACACCAGGGAGGCTAGGGAGGGTTAGCAGGATGGAGAGTTCGTAGTCCCTGTTACAGAATCACAACACTATTTCTCTTTGCTTGATACCTTCCAAATACCTGGCAGCATACAAGGTGCAGCGAAATCGACGTTTTGGGCAAAAGCCCTTCATCAGGAATAAAGGCAGTGAGCCTGAAGCGTGGAGAGATAAGCTAGAGGAGGGTGGGGGTGGGGAGAAAGTAGCATAGAGTACAATGGGTGAGTGGGGGAGGGGATGAAGGTGATACGTCAGGGAGGAGAGGGTAGAGTGGATAGGTGGAAAAGGAGATAGGCAGGTAGGACAAGTCCGGACAAGTCATGGGGACAGTGCTGAGCTGGAAGTTTGGAACTAGGGTGAGGTGGGGGAAGGGGAAATGAGGAAACTGTTGAAGTCCACATTGATGCCCTGGGGTTGAGGTGTTCCGAGGCAGAAGATGAAGCGTTCTTCCTCCAGACATCTGGTGGTGAGGGAGCGGCAGTGAATGAGGCCCAGGACCTCCATGTCCTCGGCAGAGTGGGAGGGGGAGTTGAAATGTTGGGCCAAGGGGCGGTGTGGTTGATTGGTGCTGGTGTCCCGGAGATGTTCCCTAAAGCACTCTGCTAGGAGGCGCCCAGTCTCCCCAATGTAGAGGAGACCGCATCGGGAGCAACGGATACAATAAATGATATTAGTGGATGTGCAGTAGAACTTTGATGGATGTGGAAGGCTCCTTTAGGGCCTTGGATAGAGGTGAGGGAGGAGGTGTGGGCGCAGGTTTTACAGTTCCTGCAGTGGCAGGAGAAAGTGCCAGGATGGGAGGGTGGGTTGTAGGGGGGCGTGGAACTGACCAGGTAGTCACGGAGGGAACGGTCTTTGCAGAAGGCAGAAAGGGGTGGGGAGGGGAATATATCCCTGGTGATGAGGTCTTTTTGGAGGTGGCGGAAATGGTTCGGATAAATCAAATCATCCGCCGACATTTCCGCCACCTCTAAAAAGACCCCACCACCAGGAATATATTTCCCTCCCCACCCCTTTCCGCCTTCCGCAAAGACCGTTCCCTCCATGACTACCTGATCAGGTCCACGCCCCCCCCCCCCAACAACCCACCCTCCCATCCTGGCACTTCCCCTGCCACCGCAGGAACTGTAAAACTTGTGTCCACACCTCCTCCCTCACCTCTATCCAAGGCCCTTCCACATCCATCAAAGTTTTACCTGCACATCCACTAATATCATTTATTGTATCCGTTGCTCCCGATGCGGTCTCCTCTACATTGGGGAGACTGGGCGCCTCCTAGCAGAGCGCTTTAGGGAACATCTCCGGGACACCAGCACCAATCAACCAAACCGCCCCGTGGCCCAACATTTCAACTCCCCCTTCCACTCTACCGAGGACATGGAGGTCCTGAGCCTCATTCACTGCCGCTCCCTCACCACCAGATGTCTGGAGGAAGAACGCTTCATCTTCTGCCTTGGTACACGTCAACCCCAAGGCATCAATGTGGACTTCAACAGTTTCCTCATTTCCCCTTCCCCCACCTCACCCTAGTTCCAAACTTCCAGCTCAGCACTGTCCCCATGACTTGTCCGGACTTGTCCTACCTGCCTATCTCCTTTTCCACCTATCCACTCTACCCTCTCCTCCCTGACGTATCACCTTCATCCCCTCCCCCACTCACCCATTGTACTCTATGCTACTTTCTCCCCACCCCCACCCTCCTCTAGCTTATCTCTCCACGCTTCAGGCTCACTGCCTTTATTCCAGATGAAGGGCTTTTGCCCGAAACGTCGATTTCGCTGCACCTTGGATGCTGCCTGAACTGCTGTGCTCTTCCAGCACAACTAATCCAGAATCTGGTTTCCAGCATCTCCAGCCATTGTTTTTACCTTCCAAATACCTGTCCTTTGCTCAGTAGGATGGCTTCAATATACCAGTACGGAATAGGGAGCACCTCTACCTTAAGATGCCACATGTATACGGATGCTGGTCCTTCAGTAATTATCCTGTGATTGGGTACTGCAAGTGGGGCACCAAAACAATGGGGTGGGTACTTTAGGAGGCACGTAAGATACAGTGTGAAACCCCCTAGGTCTCAGAGATAATACCAGGTTTATTTGAAGGCACTAGCTTTCAAAGCACTGCTTCTTCATCAGGTGATGAAGAACCTGAAGGTGATCAACCACCTGATAAAGGAGCAGCACTCCAAAAGCTAGTGCTTCCAAATAAACCTTTTGGACTATAACCTGGTGTTGTGATTTTTAGCTTTGTCCACCCCAGTTCAACACTGGCTCCTCCAAGTCAGGTCTCAGACAATCCCTCCTTGAAACTCAACAAAACTGACAGCCAAATAAAGTAAGATACAACCTTTCATCTACTTTGCCAATAACTTAAAGGCTAGCCTTTAAGTATGTTGACATCTCGAAATTAATTAGTATTGGTAATGAACAGTGGCTTTGTTTTTAACTTGAGATGTAGCTCTTTTCTTGCAGTGTATGTTTGCGGATTTTTTAAAAGGAGCAGATAGTCCCAGCCTTATCAAGGCTCCTTTTACTCTTGAATATTAGAGTGGAAATGGTGTCATCGTCAATCAAAATCAGATGCTAACTCAAGACCCTAATTATTTAACAATGGTAAATACTGGGTGAAAAGAGTGCTGGACGATATATCTGTGCTCTGATCTCCAGAGAAGACAGAAGCAGAAAATAATTAGCAGCCTATTATCATCTTCAAAGAGTGAATATTTTTAAAATCAACTTGTACGGAGATGTTATGCCACCTCTGGAACAGGTGGCACTTGAACCTGGACCTTCCAATGATTTCCAAATACTCCAACTGGGAGAAAGTGAGGACTGCAGATGCTGGAGATAAGAGTTGAGGAGTGTGGCTCTGGAAAAGCACTACCAGTCAGGCAGCATCCAGGGAGCAGGAGAATCAACATTTCAAACATAAGCTCTTCTTCAGAAGTAACAGGTTAAATATTTTGAATTCCAGGTTAATTAAGAAAGGATATGCTCCTTTCCAGAAAGCCCAGATGTAGGGGCACCACAACTGTGTCATAAGTAACCATCACAGTGCTGGACATTCATGAGCATGTATGTTCGACGAACGATGAGTGCTTGCAAATCAGTAGTTACTAAGCCTACTCACTTACTTCAACAGTTAGTTATAAAATAATCCCCAGATTAGAGTTAAAAGCTGATTTAGATCAAAATAATTCCTTTTAGCAAATAAAGGTTTCAATGTTCTCCTTTATTCTTATTGCCTTAAATAAAGTAACAGCTTTTGTAACTGTGCTACAGTGCACCATTAGATGGCAGCAAATACAGCTCAATTTCCAAATGCATCGATATGGCAATATGAAAACACTGATTTTATTAACAGTATTTCACAGATCAAGAAATTATGAAGCTTTTGCAAGAAAACGAGCCACAGAGGTAAAGTGGTGTGACCTTGGCATCCCAATTTACCAGTACATGATGCTGTATTGATAAGCCACAACTGAGGAAGATTCACATTCAAAAGGAAAACAAATCATGGTGGGATTTCAAGTTAAAAGCAATTACTTTTCTCATTTATGTCAAAGATCCGGAGACAACAGCTCAATATCATTTAGCCAAATTTTGCACAATAGTTCAAACTGGAGAGGTCATGAAAATTTAATAAGATTGCTAAGGGCTTGCAAAATAGGCTATTTAATGTGCACATGCAGACATGGCAACAGTTATTCAATAAGTGCAAGCACTGTAACAATTGGAAGAAAAAAATGGGTGGCACGTTTAATTCCTGAGACATGTTGAATTAAGTGACAATTGGTGTTCAGCATCAGTAAGACTAACAAACAGGAAAATACAAGACAATACTGGGCTGGATTGCCAAAGTAGAGCAGGGAAGTAATGTTTAAAATATACAGCATGTTGCAGGGTCCAAATCTTAATTATGTTTCCTGGTTTTTGTCACAGATGCACAAATGAAGCAGTCAAGCTTTTAGATAGTGCAAAGGGAGACAAAGCAATTGCAAAATCTAAATGCCAAGGATTGATGTGTATTTCTGACTGACCTTTCCAAAAATTCATGGGGTCAAGAGAGTTCCTACATTTAAACGTCTTCAGCAGGAGGGTAATACAAGGCACATATTTTAAGAAACTCCTGCAGAAGTGTATAAGACTGAAGCTTGACCAGAGACTAAAGGTGTGGTAGGGACTTTCAAGACACCTCCCAGAGATTTTAGCTAGCCCAAGAGCTTCATACAAAGGAAAATGTCTAAAATATATTATTTTCAGGCATCAATTCTCCGTTTTTATGCTGAATTCCAAATCGGACTCTCCCATATGCCAGTTATTCAACTAACAATTCAGGCTCCACAAGAGTATCGTATTGGCACACCACATCCTTAAGTAAATCTGACATACAGTATTTACAATCATAAGACCATTCCAGAAACATCAGAACTCCCAGCATAATATCCTACCCAACTTCTATTTGGAATTTGCAGAAATTGTAAATTTTCAGCCTTTGCAGTTTTATTGGGTGTCGGAGGACTCACTTATGTGTAAAGGCAGAAGTTTAGACCCTTTTATCTTGAAGGGTAGGAAAAAAGGGGATATTTTATAAAGATAGATAATATGGTACATTACAGAAGAGGTAAATCTAGAACATTACTTGAGGCGCACAGTCACAGCAGAGCAAAGTGAAGCATGTTCAAATTGAAAATCAGTTAATTTAAAATGAGATCCTGAAACCATCTCTGCAAAGGGTCAGCATGTGGAATAGGTTTCTGGGTAGGGTATTGAAGAGCAGCACATCATTTAAGAGATCATGTTATGGTGGAGAGGCGTGTAGGCTTTGAGATGAATGACATTCTTCTTATCTTTATATGCATTACTAAAAAGATACAAGCGGAATAAATTTGGGGAGGGTCAAAAGCAGCCAACATTTCTTAGAAGTTATTTTTGTCAATGACAACAGTGATAAAGGACATAATAGACCTTGCAATCTTCCAAATATGCATTGTTCACCATTTGGGAATTCACCAGATGGAGACTAACATCTTGAAGGGGAAAGAACACAGCACCAAAGAATTTTAATTCTAAAGCTTTGGGAATTTTCTGTATTGATTATGCTGCATTACAAAGGCATGATATCAATGTACTAAGCGGTTTGCTTGATGCAGAACCTTTAATCAAAAATAATGTCCTTCCTTTGGACTGATTTAAGTCATTCGAAGTTTCCTCAAGGTGTTCAGTATTGTTATAAAGCAGAGGGTGATCCTCTCTGAAAACTAAAACCGGAACACCTGAAGAGGTGCAGTTTGTCCTATAATCTGTGAAAAGCGAGATAACCTGCTCGTCAGCAATGTCTAGTGGTTAAAAATAAATCCCTGGCACTCACTTTAAAATCAACAGGTAACAACTTAATAATCTAACACTAACAGTGAACAAATTAAACTATTAGCACACCAAATAAATCACTTCTAACTACTAACTATTCCCCAATGGAACAACATACCAGTAGGATGTTGTTTTAATAAATACAAGTCCCGCTAACACACAAAAAAAAATAGAATTTAGTCTCAAAATTATAGTCAGGTTACAGGTGTCCTCCAGAGTGTTTTCTGCCTTCTATCAGGAAGATCTTCTCTGTTGTTGATGGTGCTTTCTCTAATACATAGATAACGGAGAACCAATTTCTCTCCTTGAGCTGAGGACTGGCTGATGGCAGCTAGCTCTGGGGTCTTTGTCCAACTGCCCTTTTTTTTTTATACCTGCAATGACATAATATTTCTTACATAGGATTGGTCCTATGTTGTCAAAACCATCAGATTTAAAATTAAATTAGGTGTTTTGTACCTAAGTGCCTGGTTCAAATTTATTGGTTAAATTCAAAAACCTGTTGTCTTGGCAGAAAGTGCTGCTTGGCCTGCTAACTGTATGGCCTTTCGATACAAAATGTTCCAGTGCAGGCTGTGTCTTTGCAAAATTCAAGCCGGTGGTCACAGATATCCATTTTTAAAATCTCTAAGCACTGAAAAAAACACCATCTTTTAGAAAGGGACCACATATGCTTTCTCCATTTTTACAATTTTACAAAACACTGAATTGCAATTTCCTGCCTCCACAATTACTCTACCCAACTTCATAACAGTTTATACCCAGGAATATCTACTGAGCAATACTACATGAATAAGCTTTCAATGATTATGTGCTCTTTGACAAACACCACACATCAAAAAGCCATTGTTTTGACCCCATTCAAATGATTAATCTTTTGTAAGGCAGCAACCCACTAACATTCTCTTTCAGCAAGTTCTACAATTTTCATTTTAATTCACATCTCAAAAGGGAATGAAGCAGCCCTGACAGAACATGAACAATACCCAGACCTGGGGTAACATGGAAGATGCCATTCAAACTTTCCAAGCAATTTGTATTGAACCCTTTTACAAAAGAAATCCCAGCCATCACCTAATGCTCATCATTAACAATAGAGATTCCATCAACATGCAGAAAGTCACCATTGATCCAAAACCCAACTGAACCAGCCTTACGAACAATATTTCCCCAACAGCTTCTCCACTCTCTGCAAAATACAAATCAGCATTGTGATGGGTTACTCGGCCATCTGTGTTGGTGCAGCTGTAATAATACTTAAGAAGCTTGCATTATCCAAGATGGAGTATTCTCGTGACTAGACTTCATCTACCTCTATCAGGTATCACTAGGAGGACACATAACTTCAGTTGGGGCATAAAATGTAGTAAACAGGTCACCATTAAGCATCCCATTCTGGTTGAGATAATTTAAGAAGAGGATTTTGCATGCCATTATATTTTGAAGTATGAACCAGTATAAGGAGGCAACAACAGCTTATAACTCACATGGCAAGACTGTCATATATAGTTAGTCAGTAACATTTTATTTTCAGTATCCATAGTAACAACTACTATATGCTTTAATGCAGCAGGAACACTATAAAAGCCTGCAATAAAAAAATTCAATAATGTGGAAAAGAACAGCTTCAACCAAACAGTTAGGGAAAATGCCTTGTGATATTTATAAAGGAGGAGTTGACCGCTGCCATTGGAGTCTGCTACAAATTAAAACGTAATCATTGATTTAAATCAAGTGTATGTGTGGGTCCAGCACAGATGCCTATGGTGTATTATTTCTGACCCTTCACCAATGTGAGCAGGAGCCATTTTCTCCAGTTCTGCTGCTGGTCAAGCTTTCTATCTGCATTACTACACTGTGGATCCAGTGAATCCCATTGGAAAATGCTTGGATATTTGTGTCAAATAAAGGGAAGATCAACCTGGTGTACAAATTCAGCCACATTCAAGTAGCCTGCCAATCATCACTGACTAAACTCACAAACCAGAATGACCACCAAGGGCTGCTGTTCCCATGAAACCTTGGATTCAATCTTCAAAACCCAAACACCAACTGCAGAATCCTGCTTAACAAATCAGGAACTCAACAAAGAAAAACACAGAAGGCTGCACAGACCTCTTACCAAATCCCAGCTAATTTCTCCTGTTTGTATAAAGCTTTACCAGAGAGGTGTTGCTTCATAGAAGTTCTTCCCAAACCTCACCATAAAGCCACTGGCTACCAGGGAGCAAGATCAGAAACAAAATAAGCTGATGCACACTCCAGCATCTCCCACCTCTAACCATCTGCTGCTCCTATAACATGGCCAGCATCATTTTGCTGAGTAGATACCTCATTAAAAGCCTGGCTTGTTTTCAAATCCCAGGGAGGATTCAACACAGGTAAACAGATGCTAGTTAATTAAAGTCAATGGGATCATGATCCTGGTGGTGTAACCTAATGGATTTATTCAAGGCTTCCAGGTGACTGTCAGTTTAATTCTCCACTTGGACCTCTGTCCTCAGACAAGCACTTTCCTGTTTCAATTAAGCTCAGAATAAGCTCAAGAGGCAGCATCTTTTGATTAAATATTCTAAAAACATAGAATTCACCAATTTTAGATCATGATTTCTGCCCTCTTATTGGGTATCAGTGGCTGGTAATGCTTTCCCTCTCTGCATTTAGACATTCTTCAGAAGTCCCTTTTGTTTCTCAGTGAGCGTCACTGATTCAGTAGCATTTATTTGCACGTCTCCAACTGCACTTGGGAAAGGTGTGGTGAGCTGCCTTCTTGAACTGCTGCAATCTATACAGTGAGACCTACTGGGCTGCTAGGAAGTGGGAGTGTGTGATGACTCCAGGATTTTGACCCAGTGACATTGAATGACTGGATGGTATGTGACTTGGAGGGGAGCTTGCAAATGTGGCGGTTGCATACATCCACATCTAGTCCTTTGAAGTAGTAAAGGTCATGCATTTAAAAAGTATTGTTGAAGGATCTTGGTGTTTTGCTGCAATGTGCAACTTACAAATGGTACACACACATGAAGCTGGCCAGTACTAGTGTAGGAAGTGAATGATAAAAGTAATGGCCAGGTCCCAGTCAAATGCACTGTTTCACCTTGATGTTGTTGAACTCTTTGTGGAGCTGCACTTATCCAGGCAAGTGTGGAGTATTCCATCACACCCCTGACTTGTGCTTTGTGAATGGCAGTAATCTAGGCACAGGGCACTACCCTATGAGATAAATTATATGGGCTGGTCAGACATAACCTTCCCTCTGCCATAGAACTCCTATCTTCTAACTTCTGTTCTTATTTTGGATGTATTCTAATTTCTCAGATTGCTCCCAGAAGTGTATCAGCATCAACATAACTTGTGAATGCTGCATGCCATACAATGGTGTGTCTGTGCACTTCAGAAAGTATGTAAAAAGCCCAACGATCATTGATTTAACCATACCGGTCATCTGTTGGCATCTCTAGATGGGTTGGGTTTCGCTGAGGAGCTGTGAGTTACTCTAGTCGCTCACAAGCTGAGAGAAAGTGTTCACAAACATACGCCCAAGTTCATGTTCAAACCCAGTTGTGATGTATCTCGTGATTGGTACTGTTAGCTCTCGTTCCTTCTGATTAAAAAGAAGTGATAAGGCAGTCAGCCTTTTTACATAGATGTTGAAGAGAAGTTGAATGGAGGCAGCTTAGATGCTTGGGAAAAAAGAAGTCATGCAAAGGGAGAACTTCTGAAAAACCGTAATCTGAAACTCTGAGCTGAATTTTACCAGGAATTGGCTAATGGTTAATTTCAGGGTGTTTCACAGAGTGTTTCTCTCTGGGAGTTCTAACCAGTTCCTTCACACAATTCTTTGCTGCTTGCCTCATTCTGTGTGTACTGTGTCTCTAGGACATCATTCTCATGCTACCTTGTACTCACCAGAGATTTCAGGTATTTCTGCCATTGCCACATTTAAAACCCATTGCACACAGATCGATTGCTCCCAATCACTAAAAGCTCATACTGTGGGAGGGAAATGAAAGAGAAAAGCTTCTACGAGCACATAAGTGGCATCAGTGAAAACAGAAGCTGACAGTCATAAATTGCCAATTTACATTATCTGGTGTCTCACCAACTGTCATACTGACTGTAGTTACAAGAATCAAGTTACAAAGGCTGCCTATCCTTACCATGTTTAAACCTTGTCTAGGTGAGCATTATTAGGAGAAAGTGAGGACTGCAGATGCTGAAGATCAGAGCTTGGAAAAGCGCAGCAGGTCAGGCAGCATCCAAGGAGCAGGAGAATCGACGTTTCAGGCATAAGCCCTTCTTCAGAAATGAGGAGGGTGTGCCAAGCAGGCTAAGATAAAAGGTAGGGAGGAGGGACTTGGGGGAGGGGCATTGGGAATGCAGTAGGTGGAAGGAGGTTAAGGTGAGGGTGATAGGCCGGAGAGGGGGTGGGGGTGGAGAGATCGGGAAGAAGATTGCAGGTCAAGAAGACGGTGCTGTCTGAGGGCTGGGACTGAGAAAAGGTGGGGGGAGGGGAAATGAGGAAGCTGGAGAAATCCGCATTCATCCCCTGTGGCTGGAGGGTTCCTAGGCGGAAGATGAGTCGCTCTTCCTCCAGGCGTCGTGTTGCCATGGTCTGGGGATGGAGGAGGCCAAGGACCTGCATGTCCTTGGCGGAGTGGGAGGGGGAATTAAAGTGTTCAGCCATGGGGCGGTTGGGTTGGTTGGTGCAGGTGTCTCAGAGGTGTTCTCTGAAACGTTCCACAAGTAGGCGGCCTGTCTCCCCAATGTATAGGAGGCCACATCGGGTGCAGCAGATGCAGTAAATGATGTGTGTAGAGGTGCAGGTGAATTTCTAATGGATATTGAAGGATCCCTTGGGGCCTTGGAGGGAAGTGAGGGGGGAGGTGTGGGCGCAAGTTTTGCATTTTTTGCGGTTGCTGGGGAAGGTGCCGGGAGTGGAGGTTGGGTTGGTGGGGGGTGTGGATCTGACAAGGGAGTCACCGAGGGAGTGGTCTTTCTGGAACGCTGATAGGGGTGGGGAGGGAAATATATCCTTGGTGCTGGGGTCCGTTTGGAGGTGGCGGAAATGACGAAGGATGATCCGATGTATCTGGAGGTTGGTGTGGTGGTAGGTGAGGACTAGTGGGATTCTGTCCTGGTGGCGATTAGAGGGGCGGGGTTCAAGGCCGGAGGAGCGGGAAGTGGAGGAGATGCGGTGGAGAGCATCGTCAACCACGTCTGAGGGGAAATTGCGGTCTTTGAAGAAGGAGGCCATCTGGGTTGCTCGGTATTGGAATTGGTCCTCCTGGGAGCAGATGCGGCGAAGGCGAAGGAATTGGGAATATGGGATGGCATTTTTACAGGGGCAGGGTGGGAAGAGGTGTAATCTAGATAGCTGTGGGAGTCAGTCAGTTTATAGTAAACGTCGGTGTTGAGTCGGCTGTCCGAGATAGAGATGGAGAGGTCTAGGAAGGGGAGGGAGGAGTCTGAGACGATCCAGGTAAATTTGTGGTCGGGGTGGAAGGTGTTAGTAAAGTGGATGAACTGTTCAACCTCCTCATGGGAGCACGAGGTAGCGCCGATACAGTCATCAATGTAGCGGAGGAAAAGGTGGGGGGTGGTGCCAGTGTAGCTGCGGAAGATGGACTGTTCCACATATCCAACGAAGAGGCAGGCATAGCTGGGGCCCATGCAGTTGCCCATGGCTACTCCTTTGGTTTGGAGGCAGTGGGAGGATTGGAAAGAGAAGTTATTAAGAGTGAGGACCAGTTCAGTCAGTCGAAGGAGGGTGTCATTAGAAGGGTACTGGTTGGTTCGGCAGGAAAGGAAGAAGCGGAGGGCTTTGAGGCCTTTGTGATGGGGGATGGAGATGTATAGGGACTGGATGTCCATGGTGAAGATAAGGCGTTGGGGGCCGGGGAAGCAAAAATCATGGAGGAGGTGAAGGGCGTGGGTGGTGTCCCGAACATAGGTGGGGAGTTCTTGGACTAAGGGGGACAGGACGGTGTCAAGGTATGCAGAGATGAGTTCAGTGGGGCAGGAGCAGACTGAGACAATGGGTCGGCTGGGGCAGTCAGGTTGTGGATTTTGGGCAGGAGATAGAAACGGGTGGTGCGGGGTTGTGGGACAATGAGGTTGGAGGCGGTGGATGGGAGATCCCCTGAGGTGATGAGGTTATGGATGGTCTGGGAGATGATGGCTTGGTGGTGGGAGGTGGGGTCATGGTCAAGGGTGCAGTAGGAGATGTTTCGGGCAAAAGGAATTCTTTCTTATGAAGGGCTTTTTCCCGAAACATCAAATTTCCTGCTCCTCAGATGCTGCCTGACCTGCTGTGCTTTTCCAGCACCACTCTAATCTTGACTCTAATCTCCAGCATCTGCAGTACCCACTTTTGCCTATATAGTCCTGACTGTTGAGTGACTAGCACCCTGATTGATCTCTGCAAAGCTCCTGATTGACCTGCCATGGCCTATCCCTGTTAGGACGCCCATTACCTGTGGGACTGTCAATGGCTAACTCTTGATACCCATCCTCTGGCCCTGACTGCCCCAAGTAGCTGACTGACCATGATCAAGTACCTTGATTGATCTTGGACAGCGCACATGACTTACGGTGCCAGTACAACCTTACTGACGACGGTTCCCTTTAACTTGACTGAGGAATCCTCCCCTTACATTCACAGACACAGTCACTGAGCTGAAGTACATGCAATATGTTTGTCGTATTAACTGCTGGCATGTGCACTGGTGTGACATTGACGTATCACAGTGTCATAAAGCAACATATCTGACCCTTGACTGATCACTGTGGCCAGACATAACAAGCTATCTGGCTTTGTGTCTGCACTAAAAGGAAAGGCCAGTGAGATGGAAGGGGAGTCTGTACATTCTGAATGATGCAGCAATGTACAACAAGGGATGCTTTGAGTATCCAAGTGAGTGTACAGTCAATGAGCACTGTAAGAGAGCAAGTGAAGACCCATGAGATGAACCCTACTCTGGAATGAGCTGCGAGAGGAAGTGGTGGAGGCTGGTACAATTGCAACATTTAAGAGGCATTTGGATGTGTATATGAGTAGGAGGGGTTTGGAGGGATATGGGCTGGGTGCTGGCAGGTGGGACTAGATTGGATTGGGATATCTGGTCGGCATGGATGGGTTGGACCGAAGGGTCTGTTTCCATGCTGTACATCTCTATGACTCTATGACTCTAACCCAGGAGATGTGTGCCAGTCTCTGCATATAAAGCAGTTTGCAGCAGGATTGCAATGAAAGATTTACAAAGCTATTGCCAAGTTTGGAGGGTTTGAGCTATAGGGAGAGGCTGAATACGCTGGAGCTGTTTTCCCTGGAGCATCAGAGGCTGAGAGGTAACTTTATAGAAGTTTATAAAATCATGAGGGGCATGGATAGGGTAACTAGACAAGTCCTTTTCCTGGGGGTGGGGGAGTCCAGAACTCAGCTAGAGAGTGAGAGGGGAAAACTTTAAAAGGGATTTAAGGGGCAACTTTTTCATGCAGAGGATGGTGCGTGTATGGAATGAGCTGCCAGAGGAAGTGGTGGAGGCTGGTACAATTACAACATTTAAAAGACGTTTGGATGAGTATATGAATAGGAAGGGTTTGGAGGGATATGGACCAAGTGCTGGCAAATGGGATTAGATTAGGTTAGTACATCTGGTCAGCATGGATGAGTTGGACCGGAGGGTCTGTTTCCATGCTGTACAGCTCTGTGACTCTATGACTCTATGAAAGGTGTCAGTGCAATCCAAAGTGCACTGTTGACATGTATGGCTGTAGTCTATGTGAGATGGTGGTCTGTCATGGCGATGCGATGAGGCAGGTGCGTGTCCAATGCTAACCTCCATGGGACTGGGAGAGGAGGGAAGCGTGATCGGGTACTCACTACCTGTGATACCGACAAGGCTTGCCCTGAGAAGTAAGGCACTGCCAGCCAAGATGGACACCCAGAGAAACAAGCAGCTTGTTCTGATTTTCATGTTGGGAATTGTTGCCACCAGGTTTTTCTCTGCCACGTGCAAGCTGCATACAAATGAGGTAAGAGGAAATAATAATGAGATATTACAGCTTGCAGTTCAAATGGTCTATGCAAAATCTGAGTCTTCCTTCTCAATGGTTCTTGCTTTTCTTTTCTCGTCATATTTTCCCAACTCATGCACCATTGTCTATGTCATTTGGAGCTGGAAAACTTCTACCTTTAACTCTTCATTCTCAGCTGCTGTCTGACCTGCTCAGTAGTTCCAGCATTTTATGTTTTTATTACCGATTTCAAGCATCTGTGATATTTGAGCAGATGCTGCTTTGAGGTGATTATAATATTCAGTTCAGCTATCTAACTGTACTAAATGGTGTAAACATTGCTTTTCTCACTAAGGCTGAGATGGTGAAGATTAGACCAGTTTTAATAGAGTGATGCCATAAATTTTGGGCTGGGGCACGGAAAAATCTATAGTGAGTTATATTAGACTTTAAGCAAACATTAGCCCAATTCACGATAAGCTTCCACTTCAGCATATCGATCTTGTCCAATTGTATTCCACATCTGATCAAGACAGACAATCTCCTGCTAATGCATTTTCAGGATTAATTGTACCTGTTAGACACCCAAGGAGTCCAGTGTGGTTTGTTAGTGCCATTCGTTCAGTAACTGTCTTTAATTACTAATTGGTGGCTGATGATAGGGCACCAATTGAAAATTGTCACAGCCCAACCAGATCTAGTCAAGATTTGTTCATAAATTTGACCCTAATTTCAGAAGATTGAAGATTGCAGCAGATTGTGCCATTGATTTGCTGTGGGTTATTTTTCAGTATAAATAACCCTGCAGCTATGGACAGAGGTAAAAGCCTCAAAACAAATAGATCATTGGGGAAGAATATATTTATGAGTTCTGAATAAGAATTTGGAGAGGTTTATGAAGCATGAGTGACTAATATAAGTGAAATGGGGGTAAAGAAGGCAGCAAACAGAGACAGGGAAATACAGGCTGATTAGCTTCACTCTCATTCCATATAAATTTGTGTAATCAATTATCAGGAGTAAATTGAGTTTTATCCAAAACAATAACCTAATAAATAAGAACCAACATGAATTCAGAAGAGAAGGTAGTGTCTGAGCAAGCTATGTAACTTATTTGAAAGAGTAATGTCCTGTGCCTAGATATCCAAAAAAATATTTGACAAAGAGCTGCATAAAATGCTATTAGATTCCCTACAGTATGGAAACAGGCCCTCTGGCTCAACAAGTCCACACTGACATTCCAAAGAGTAACCCACCCAGCCTATTCCCCTAGCCTATATTTACCCTTGACTAAGGCACCTATCACTGTGGGCAATTTAGCATGGCCAATTCACCTGGCCTCCACATCTTTGTGTGAAGAAGGATTGATGCCCGAAACGTTGATTCTCCTGCTCCTCGGATGCTGTCGGGTCTGCTGTGCTTTTCCAGCACCACATTTTTCAACAATTGTGGGACAAAACCCACACAGACATGGGAGAATTTGCAAACTCCACACAGACAGTCACCCAAAGGAGGAATTGAACCCAGATCCCTGGTGCTGTAAGGTGTTAGTAGTACTAACCACTGAGCCACTGAGCCACCATGCCACCCCTGTTCATTATATTAAAAGTAGTGGAGAATCAGGCTAAATCTTGGAAGTGAGTGAGTAATTGGCTGAGCATATTGTAATATGTAATAAGCATTTGCTGGAGGTGGTTATGTTTTGACAGACTTATTGGTGTTCAAATTACTCTTCCCATTTTTCGTTATTTAACTAGATTCAAGAATTATATGCGAAGTAGGCTAAATTTATAAATAATATTAAACTTTGAAAGGAAGTGGGATCAGAGAGTTAACTCAAAAATCGAGTTGCACAAAATATCTACCTGAAGAAAAAAACATGGTAGACGAAATGCAATTAGACAAGTCCAAAGTCTTCACATTGAATGAACTATATGTCTTCCATCAGTGATAGCTGTGTGAAAGTGTACCCTTTGCTTCTTGCCTACAAATAAAATGAGCTAGCAGAATATGTAATTCAAGACATTTTGGTTTTTCTTGTTGAGTTTTTTTGTATTTAATGGTTTTATTTCATCTCTGTACATTTCCTGGCATGATACCTGGGGTCTTCTATTATGTTCTATATTTCTCCTTTGATGTATTACAAATGCAGTAGTATTCTCAAGATCACGGAGTATTAATAGATGAGAAAGGCAGTTCATCAGTTCAGAAAGATCCTGAAGTCCCTATTGCAATATCTAATTGTTCCTTAAACGGCTTTCGACCACTTGATTTCGTTATTCTATCTGAAAATCGATTCCAAATATTGAGGATGATCTGTGTGGAGAAGAATTTCCTGATATTTTTCCTAAACTTATTCACACTTGTATCTGCCCAAGTTGTCAAGGGGTAATATATTTGATTTTAATTTTGCTCATCTCTCAACCCTATTCATTTGAGGGAAGTGAGATTATGGTCAGAATTTCCACAATGTTAAACAAAATGCTGTTGTCAAGTTGATTGTGAAAGCCACAGCATTCCTCAAACAGCCTCAAAATAACAGCACAGGAATTTCAATTCAGGGTCACAACGTGAGGATTGGGATGGAGGGTGTAGAGAGATAGTGGAATTATTTCATGTATTTGACAATGGTGTACGGTTTACAAAGAAAGACTACCAGCTAGCCACAGATATCCTAATGACTTTGATCAAGGTGGAAACCAGGTATAATTAATAATATTTTGGATGGACTGAGGAATATGCTGTATACTGCAAGGAGAGACCTATCATGTCACCTCTCTCCAAGGAAAACAGTCTCAAGTCCCTCAGCCTTTCCTTGTAAGACCTTCCCTCCATACTAGACAACATCCTAGTAAATCTCCTCTGAACCCTTTCCAAAGCTTCCATATCCTTCCTACAATGCGGTGACCAGAACTGTACACAATACTCCAAGTGCAACCCCACCAGAGTTTTGTACAGCTGCAGCATGATCTCATGGTTCCGAAACTCAATCCTGCTACTAATAAAAGCTAACATGCCTATCAACCAGGGTGGCAACTTTCAAGGGTCCAAGTACATAGACACTGAGATCTCTCTGCTCACCTACACTACCAAGAATCTTACCCTTAGTCCAGTACTCTGCTTTCCTGTTGCTCCTTCCAAAGTGAATCCCCTCACACCTTTCCACATTAAACTCCATTTGCTATCTCTCAGCCAAGCTCTGCAGATTATCTATTTCACAATCAACATGACAACAGCATTTTGTTTAACATTGTGGAAATTCTAACCATAATCTCACCTCCCTCAAATGAATAGGGTTGAGAGACGAGCAAAATTAAAATCAAATATATTACCTCTTGATAACTTGGGCAGATACAAGTGTGACACTGAGTTCCTTTTCAGCCTTCTTGATTTGACAGACATGAGATTTATGATTGAGTTTGGATTGAAACAATAGTTTCAAAAGATCTTATTAGAAAAGCTGCCTTTTTACACCAACTTACTTAATTGTGTCCTTCTGCACTATCCACAACTCTACCAACCTTAGTGTAATGCTTACACTAGAATAGTGAACCAAGAACAATAACACAAAACCATGCCAAGGTTTATTTGTTGTTAAAAATAAAAAAAGTTATTCCATTACAGGGCATTTTCACTGAACATAGTGCCCCTGCAGAGCAATTTTAGATTTTCTGTGATCAATATATCAAAACATCCTTTGAGATATGGAACCCAGTGTGAGGACATCTGGAGCAGATAAACTCACCAAGTTGGCTTTACACCAAGTATAGGACAACTGTACCATTGCATTTTTCAAATGTTAGAACTGAAGCTTAAAGTTAGAAAATCTAGGTAGTTCATTCAGCTTCTTTCAGTTTTGAATATAAGGTGTTGACAGTCTAATAGCTCTTACACAAAATGAGAATATCACAGCCTATTGCTAATAGGTAGACCTCCATAGTTATGGGTAGTTCTAAACGTACAGAATCTTTCTCACCTCGGAGGGAAAGCCCACACTGCTCTTACCAGAGAGCCCAGGCCCTGCTGTATAACTAGAACACTAATGTTAACAATGTTAGCGAATATATTTCTACTCCTAATATCTTATTAACCCAGCTTCATTTGTCATTGTTGGATAAGTTCAACGTATAATTTCCCATTGTCTACTGTAAACTTTACCTTGTATGGATTTTCCAAACAGGGTAAAGTAAGGATTGATTCTAAAGAAGCAAGACAGCTGTTTGTCTTTCAGAAGCGGACTGACTTGTAGATTTCAAGTGCAATGCCTTTACATCAAGTTTCCAGCAGTTGACCTCTTAAAAGATATCCCTATTCTGAATGAATCATGCTCCATTAACCTATCATACTCAGATAATGTGATATTACTAAATCTTCCTCTCCCAACTCTGTAACATCTAGTTGGTTATGTTTGGCTGCTGTGCGTGGTGAGACTGATGATCAAGGTGATGTCCTTCACCTTTTGCAGTGAATGAAGATTCCCCAGGAGATTGCTTCAAACTCATTCAAGAACAAAAAATGTAAGAGTTATTAATGCCGATACTAATGTTCTTTATCACAACCAAGAAAGAACAAATACTTATAACAGCATGAGTGGAGTAGATAGCAGCGTGTTTGAAAGAATAAAAGACACTGGTAAGATAATCATTTTGTGCATGCAGGACAAAGGAACTTAAGTAAGTTTAGCAGTGCAACAAGATGACCCAATAGTTCATGATTTTCTGAAGAATAATGTCAGGGCCACAAAATGTGAATCAGCAAGATGACAAAGATTGTCATTTTCAGCCTGAGTTGTGTTGGGACAGGTGAGAGCAAGCCATACCTCATGAATATTCAGGTTTTATAACAATGATTTCGATGATGTTTCCCTCCCTCCAGCTGTCACTTTAAAATGCTTCAACAGTAAATATAAACAACGTATAATCAAATTAATCCCCATAATCCACTGTCTGCAACAAACAGGCAACAATTACATCCAATCCATTAAGTTCCCTCACCACTTTACTGATCGTCTCTTAATACCTTGCACTCACTTTACGACTTACTTCCCTTTAGTTAACCCTGGTCTTGTTCCCATGATTGTAACTTCCTTCCTGGATCCAGTGACAATTCTTCTCCATGTCCTATCCCCTTCAAATGTCACCTCCTGCTTCCTGCTCCCAGTGAGTGAGTGAGTGCAGGATATGTAAATACTGACAATCTGCAAAACCCAACCAAAGTCAAAGGTCAATAAAAGAGTTCCAGGGAAGATCATAAAGTTTGAATGAACCGAGGACTTTATACACTCAAACCAAGGGACCAGCCTTTAGATATTTATTTAAAACAAGCTGTTTAGATGTGAAATTATACCGCTATAGACCAGATGTGGCTTGAAGTCAGACCTTCTGACTTAGATAATAAACACTACCACTGTACAACATCAGGACTCTGGGATTAGCTTTCAGACTTAAACCAACTGCTCTTCACCTCTTATGTCACATGTTTTGGCACAAATACCATTGTGTTGGTATGGCCCAATAATTGTTAGCAAAAAGCTGTTAAAACCTACCACCTTGTGCCATTAGCTTTAATGAAGATAGAGCAAGAACCTATATAACCAACCTTGAAAATAATACTTCTCTGCACAAATGTCCATTGTTTCATGCAGCGCTCAAACAAATTGGTAAATGATTTTTGAAAATAATCAAATTGGCTTTTCTACTTTGCACCTATAATGATACTTTCCAAAAATTAGTTTGTTTAGCAAAATTATCATAAATGTACTATTTTCATTAAGGAAAAGCAGCCCAGAAAACTGAGGGGTGCTTTTACCACATGCAAACTGTAATGGCCATTTGTAATGCTGTCAATGGGGCTGTGAGGAGGTGAGCTGCACAGTTACACCCTTGAATAATTAACAGACTTTGTGTTGAAGGGAGGATGTGACAAAAGAAATAAGGACAGAAGTAGGTTGAATCCCCCTCAGCCTGCTATGTCAGTCAAAAAGATTGTGAAATGAGATGAAAAAATAGTAAAAACACCGAAAAATGAAGGGATCGATTGCGGTCAACTCCAATTTGATGAATACATGCTGAGTTGGATTGCTACTGAATGAAGACCTAATCAATTTAGATATTCTCAGTAAGTTAATTCCTTCACCCCAGGAGTCAGCCTGGTCATTTGAACTGTCTCTAATGCAAGTGTGTTCATTCTTAAATATGATTTGAAGGTGCCGTTGTTGGACAGGGATGTGGAAAGTTAAAAATCACACAACACCAGGTTATAGTTCAATAGGTTTATGTGGAAGCACTAGCTTTTGGTGCATTGCTCCTTCATCAGGTTGGTGTGGAGTATAAGCTTGTTCTCCACAACCACCTGATGAAGGAGCAGCGCTCTGAAAGCGAGTGCTTCCAAATAAACCTGTTGGATGTTGATTTTTATAGTTTTCATCCCTGTATTTAAGAATTTTATGTAGTAGAATGCCTCATCAGTCTTGTATATTTGTAAAATGCCTTCCCTATTTTTAATTTTTGGCTGCCTTGTTAAGATTTATGTGCTTCAGTTGCTGTCACCTCTTTCTGTAGACCAATCAAACGCAAATGTACAGTTTATTTACTTAGGGACTGCTGCATTTGGCTGGTCTATATCAGGAGTTATCTTTCTTACACGATTTAAAAAAATGTTACTGTCCTGAAACTCATTTTAAAAAAGCATTCTTTTAATTGTGAGGTTTCAGATCACCATTTTCTTTTTGTCCTGATTATTTATCATTATCTTTTGTTCTTTCTTTTATCCCTGTAAATTAGATACAGGTATCAGTCAAACCTGCAAATTGGTTTCAATTTTGCAAACCAGGACATATACACAACAGATGCAAAGGTCTTACTCAATAGCCCAGAGCAAACTATCTCTCTTCATGTTTCCATTGTCAAGGGACTCCATTAACCTGCAATTCTAAAATTAATAACGAGCTGCTGCTAATCTGTGAAAAATATTTGATTAATGAAATTTTGTCATTTCACAGGAATGTATCAATGGGAGAGGGATGAAATAAAAAACAAGCTGCTTTAAAATTTTGGTTTGTATTAGAAATGCTAAACAATAAAAACAACAGTTTGCAATTATGCAGCATTGGTATCAAAGTAAAAGAAGAATTCCAAGGCATTTGAAAGGAGGGCAATTTAATAAAATGGATAGTGAGTCCAAGGAGCTATTAGAAAAGTCACTAAGACCTTGATCAGAGAAGTAACTTTTAGGGAGAGTCGTTTGGAGCAGACAGAGAGTTGGAGAAATTAAAGAATTAATTCCAGCCTTTACATGTTAAAAGCATAGTGGTCAATAGTGGGACAAAGGGAATGGGGTGCACGAAGCCACATGATGCAAAGTTTGTGATCAAGGTTAAAGATGCTTGTTTCAGTCTTCTAATATTTAACTTGAGGAAATTACAGGTCCTGCTAAGTTTGGCTATGTGAGAAGTTTGAAAACAGAGGCATAGGCCAAGGGTTATGGCATATAGGTAGATTAGAATATCTGCCTTCTGAAGAAGGGTCACTGGACCCAAAATGTTAATTCTGCTTTCTTTCCACAGATCCTACCAGACCTGCTGAGATTTCCCAGCTACTTCTGTTAGTGTGTTAGATTTGGATGTCACTGGTGTACATGCATAGTCTGAATCCACAGCTATGGATAATGTCACCAGGACCTGAAATGTAGATGAGAAGGGGATGAAGGATATAGCATTGGATTAGTTTCAGAGGTAATAATGTAGGGGTAAGATGAGAAGCTATTGCTGAACATGTTCTGGCTTAACTGGATTGGTAAGAGTGGAACCAGCTGAGTATAGTGCCACTCGAGATGGGTAATGGAGGAGAGGTGTTGGACATAGATGGTGTGGTTGACCATCAGGCAGTTTGCGACTGATCAGTGTAGACAGGTTGTAATAAAGTTAAAAAGGTATTTGGAAACTGTTGCACTGTTTGTAACAGGACTGTCCCATGCAATAGATTCACAGGTTGCCAGGCTATTGTCAGTTTATGTGGCATGGAGAAAATGGTTTTGGTTGAATGCTTTTTGTTTGCAGTATCTGTTTAGGGCTGCTTTTAACTTGACCGATTACACTTCAGCCCCACATTCCTAATCTACGAATCCTCTGCGAGGTTGGGGTGGGGGAGGTGGCGCAGGTTGAAGTGCCTGTGCCTAGGTCTGACCAAAGTAGCCAAGAGAAAGCCCAGGCCGAGATCCCAGTAAGGGAGGCAGTACATGGCTGTTTGTCCCTTTTTCAGGTCCAGGTGCCCATTGAAAGGGTGCAGCAATGTCTGCTGGCACAATGGAGGCGTTTAGACACTGGTGGGCACTACAGGCACTGCAGCATATCATCACCCCAATGTTACAATTTCATTTTGATATATTTTTGACATAGTTCTGTAAGTTTCCATTGACCGTTTGATCTTGTTTCAGTTCCAGTGACCTACAGAGGCTGTTTAACATTTTAAAGTTTTGTTTAAAAAAAACAAGAAAGATACCCGGAGAGATTCCACTAACTTTATCTTTATCTTTCAGATCCTTTATTAGTTGTCCCTCCTTGCAAAAAAATCAGTGATCCGATGAGGGAGGACTTACAGTTTCTTCCACATGTTTGCACTCAGTGATGGATGAAAGCTCATTTATCTTTGCATGTGTGACAGCATCAACCACAGTCTCGCTCTTCAATCCTGCAGCTACAGTGAAACTTGGGTAGGATGGATTGAGTGTAAAATTGCACAGGTTCAAATTTAATTGACACTCCCTGCAATGTCACAACCACCCCAGTCACAAGGTATCCAGTGGAGAAGCAGCAACAAATGAGGCACCATTCAGCGATGCCAACTGTGCACCACAACCTTCAGTCTCATTTCTGCTGGCTACATAGCACGCTCCTGTTTGACTTACAATGTGTTAGCGGCATGGAGTCGAGAAAAATGGGGTGTTAATTTTTTGAATTACTCCTTCTCCAGCTGGGTTGATATCAAAAGAGACAATAAGACTGTCACTGCAGACTCATAAAATATGCGCAGTGAAAGAAGATTTCCTGATCTTTCTGTCAGTCTCACAGCAAAGTGCCTTTACCAGCTGAGTAGGATTAGCTGAATTTCGACTTGTTTGATTATGTCTGGAACATGATTTAATTTCAAAGTGCTCATGTATTTGACATGGTCTAGGATGGCGTTAGACTGATTATTTATGAGCCTACATTGTGCAGGCCTCCATTAATAGTTTTGTTGACACTTGCCTGATTCAACCTGAGATTTATTATTGTTAAGTCCCATAAACTCAATGCAAGAAGATTACCATATACTACTGGCTAGCCATGTGAAGGAATAGGTTCCTTGAACCTAAGAGAGGTTCTGAAATTTACAACGCATAGAATGACCTTGTGCTTACTGCGAGGGGCAGGTTTATCACCTTTCACTGGACTGTAGTCATAGGGAAAATCTTAGCAATGAGGCATTGATTTCCTGCTTTTTCTGGTAATTCAGTCCAAGAAAGACACTGGGGCTATTTTTGAAGATACTTCTGGGGCTGGTAATTACCTTCCAGACAGCACAATATAGAGCGGTTTTAACTAAGAGGGAAAAAGTGTGAAATTACCGACCTATCGTTCATTAAAGAAAACTAACAAAAAGGTTCCTCTTTAGTAAAAACTTTTTGTCAAAGGGCAAATCATCTCTTTCCCACATTAAACCAAACACTGTTCATTAGAGGAAAGCACAGATTTGGAACATAATGCCCACTGCTCAATTTAATAACATTATATATCTTGTGTTCCAAAATAGAAAGAAAGAATCTACACCTCTCACAAGTACAGAATATTCTAAAGTGCCTTAGTTTTGAATGTAGTCCCAATTGTTATGTAGCAAAAGGAGTGCACTGCCACACCAATGGCTCCCCCCTTTACAGCATCTGCAGATCTTACAGTTTTTATTCCATACAGGCCGAGGTTGTTTTCCTTAGGGTAGTGAAATCTGAGGGTGGACTTGGTTGAGGCACAAAATTATTAGGAGCAGAGATAAGGTTGACAGGAGGAAACTCTACCTTCAGTAGTGAGGTCAATGATGTGATGCTATAGGTTAAAAGTAAGGGACAGAAATTTAGAAGGATACAAGTTTTTTTTAATCCAGAGGGTGATTGATATCTGGGATTTATTGCTTGAAAGATGGTGGATGCAGGAACCATTAAAATATGGAAGAACTATTTAGGTGTACTTCTGAGGTCACAGGGATAATGCAGCTTATATCAGAAGCTCATATTCAGTAAACCTCCACTTTACACAAAGTATCACTAATCTCTGGTGATTTAATGGGGTGACCAATTCATTGTCAGTAATTCCTAATGGTTTTGAATACTAGTCCTCTTAGCAAAGGTAAAACCACTCGAGTGAACCTTACTAAACCTATCTCAGCCTTATCGGGAAAGACTACAATATGTACGTATCTTCATTTCATTACTTACTGCAGTATTAGCAGAATTAAGGTACCAAAATTTTTAGATTAGATTAGATTACATTACAGTGTGGAAACAGGCCCTTCGGCCCAACAAGTCCACACCGACCCGCCGAAGCGAAACCCACCCATACCCCTACATTTACCCCTTACCTAACACTACGGGCAATTTAGCATGGCCAATTCACCTGACCCTGCACACCTTTGGACTGTGGGAGGAAACCGGAGCACCCGGAGGAAACCCACGCAGACACGGGGAGAACGGGCAAACTCCACACAGTCAGTCGCCTGAGGCGGGAATTGAACCCAGGTCTCAGGCGCTGTGAGGCAGCAGTGCTAACCACTGGGCCACCGTGCCGCCCACAAATTTACAGGGCCGCAAAAAAACTTTGAATTTAAGCAGAGCAAATTATTTCAAACAACTGTGAAAAAAGAATCTAACTTAAGAGGTACAGTTAGAAAGTTTGCAGATGATACCAAAATTGGAGGTGTAATGAACAGCGAGGAAGGTTACCTCAGATTACAATGGGATCTTGGTCAGATGGGCCAATGGGATGAGGAGTGGCAGAGGGAGTTTAATTTAATTAAATGCAAGGTGTTGCATTTTGGGAAAGCAAATCTTAGCAGGTCTTGTACACTTAATGGTAAGGTCCTAGAGAGTATTGCTGAACAGAGAGATAGGTGCAGAAGTGCAGGTTCATAGCTCCTTGAAAGTAGAGTCGCAGGTAGATAGGATAGTGAAGAAGGAATTTGGTATGCTTTCCTTTATTGGCCAGAGTATTGAGTACAGTAGTTGGGAGGTCATGTTGTGGCTGTACAGGGCATTGGTTGGAATATTGTGTGCAATTCTGGTCTCCTTCCTATCGGAAAGATGTTGTGAAATTTTAAAGGGTTCAGAAAAGATTTACAAGGATGTTGCCAGGGTTGGAGGGTTTGAACGAGACTAGCGCTGTTTCCTTGGAGCATCGGAGACTGAGGGGTGACCTTATAGAGGTTTATAAAATCATGAGGGGAATGGATAGGATAAATAGACAAAGTCTTTTCCCTAGGGTGAGGAAGTCCAGAACTAAAGGACATAGGTTTAGTGTGAGAGGAAGTGGTGGAGGCTAGTACAAGTGCAACATTTAGAAGGCATCTGAATGGATGTATGAATAGGAAGAGGTTCGAGGGATATCAGCTGGGTGCTGGCAGGTGGGACTAGATTAGGATGGGCTATCTGGTTGGCATGGACAAGCTGGACCGAAGGGTCTGTTTTCATGCTGTATATCTCGATGACTCTATGTTGCTGTGGATTCCCCAAAGACTTCACCTCTCGAATGTTTTCACAACATCTATTAACATTTCAATCCAGATGTGTTGTGCAACTTGGCAGGAATGTGAAATGGGATACTAGGGAGGGTTTAGAGGTAAGGTTGTGGGGAACTCTATTTACAAGTGCACTCATCTTTTTGCTGTGGATAGGGTCAGTTGGAGAATTTACAGGAGGTCTGGAGCAGCAATTTAACTTCAGGGCGTTCAGTCCTATACCATTAATTCGCCAAGAATGCGTTTCTGCCCCTGCCTCTAACTTACACTCTTTCACTGGCTACATTCATTCCTGTGATGACTTGTGTTCTCATGTTGTTACAAAGCTCCTCTGTCATTCCTTGATTAAACCTTCTTCTTGCCAGACTGAAGGGAAATGGTGGTGCGAGTTTTCAGAAAGCCATTTTCAAACAAATTGAACGGTGCAATTGCTGCTATTCCAGCCTCACTGCTGTAGTAAACCCATGTGTTTCATTGATCCTAATTTATTTCTGTTTCATTCTCCTTGTTGTAAAGCAAAGATGAGTTCTTTGTAAAACAGCAGTGAGTCTAGATTCTTGGTAAAGAAGCCAACTTTCCTGGAGTTGGGCACTAAATTAAAAAGCAAACCACAAAGGTTATAATCCCTGGGTTATGACCTTAGCCACATCTTCTATTGGTTGCCCCATGTGAAGGTGCCACAACACAGGGTCATTCTTTGGCCTAATGCCTCCCACTACTCTGGCACTGTATTCTCCTTTGAGAATCTCACCTTGTTCAATCCCTCTTGTCATTCTTCAAAATAATCATTTAGTATTGTCCTCCCAGGTATGTTAAACCTTTTTCTCTCTGCTTTTGTCTCTGCTTTGCTCCCTCAGTGTTTGCATTGAACAACTTCTTGTGCTGAGAGATTTTAATTTCCAATTGAACGCATCATGTTCTCTCTCTTCAGAGTTCACTACCCTCTTATCCCCCCTAAATCTCTCTCTTCTTGTAAATTCCCAAACCATATTTACTCCCACTCTCTTGACTTTACTTGTATGGTCCTTGTCTCCACTCACATCATTCCCAGGATGTAGCTTTGAAATGATATACCTGTAGTGCACAAATGGATTAGACATTCATCGCCAAACCATGACGGACCATTCAAAACACCACAGGATTCTCCTCCTATCTACTAAAACCGCTCACTATTCCAGGATCACACTGAAATGTAAAGGTAGCTCCTGTCTTTTTCTTAAACCCCAATTCACCTCCTCTTAACTCCAACAAGCATAAGGAACAGTCTCATGAATATCCCTTCTGAACTGCTTTGTCATGAAGATTGAGACCATCCAGTGATGAAAAATGGCCTCTGTTACCCTGCCTCCTTTTCACTAGCCAACTTAGAACAAAAGAACAGCAAAGAACAGACAACCATACAGCACAAAAACAGGCCTTTTGGCTCTCCAAGCCTGTGCTGCCACATTTTTCCCTTCCATACTAAAAACTGACTTCACATACAGTATCCACATCCCTCTATTCCCTTCTTATTCATGTATTCGTCCAGGTGTTTCTTGAATGCTGCTATTGTGTCTGCTTCCACCACCTCCTCTGGCAGCGCATTCCAAGCATTCACCACCATTTGTATGAAAAACTTGCCTCGCACGTCTCTTTTAAACTTCCCCCCCTGCACAGTGTGTATCCTAGTAATTGCCCCTTCCACCTTCGGAAAAGACCTCATACTTGCCGCTCTATCCATGCCATTCACAATCTTATAGACTTCGATCAGGTCGCCCCTCAACCTCCTGCGTTCCAGTGAAAACAAACCCAGTCTAGCCAACCTTTCTTCATAGCTAAAATCCCCCATACCAGGCAACATCTTGGTAATCTTTTCTGTACCCTGTCCAAAGCATCCATATCCTTCTGGTAGTGTGGTGACCAGAGCTGTATGCAATATTTCAAGGGTGGCCTAACTAAAATCTATAAAGCTGCAGCATAACTTTATCCTTATACTCAAAGCCCCTTCCAGTGAAAGCAAGCATGCCATAGGCGTTTTTTTACTTTCTTATCAGCCTGCCTCCCACCTTCAGTGATCTGTGAACCTGCACATCCAGATCCCTCTGCATTTCAATTCTCCTAAGGGTTCTGCCATTCACTGTATAATTTCTATCTGTACTTGACCTTCCAAAATGCATCATCTCACATTTGTTCGGATTAAACTCCATCTGCCATTTTTCTGCCCAAGCCTCCAACTGATCTATATCCTGCTGTATCCTGTGACAGTTCTCCTCTCTATCCGTAACTCCACCAATATTTGTAACATCCACAAACGTACTAATTAGACCAGTCATGTTTTCCTCCAAATCATTTATGTAGACCACGAACAGCAGAGGTCCCAACACTGATCCCTGTGGAACACTACTCATAACAACACTCCATTCCAAAAAGCATCCTTCCTCCGATACCCTCGGTCTCCTATGACTAAGCCAGTTCTGTATCCATCATGCCAGCTCACCCCTAATACCATGTGACTTCACCTTTTGTACCAGTCTGCTATGTGGGACCTTGTCAAAGGCTTTACTGAAGTCCATATAGACAACATCAACCATTTTTCCCTCATCAATCATCTTCATCACCTCCTCAAAAACTCAATCAAGTTAGTGAGGCATGACCTAATCCTGCACAAAACCATGCTGTCTGTCGCTAATCACATCATTTGCTTCTAAATGCATATAGATCTTGTTCCTGAGAATGTTTTCCAATAATTTTCCTACCACTGATGTGAGGATTATCCCTGCTACCCTTCTTGAACAATGGGACAACATTGGCTCTTCTCCAGTCCTCTAGGACCTCACCTGTAGCCAAAGATGTAATACGGACACAAAGTACTCATTTAGAATCTCACCTAATTCTTCCAGCTCTACACAGAGATTCCCTCCTTTACTCTTGAGTGGGCCAATCCTTTTCCCTGGCTACCCTCTTGCTTTTTATATAAAAGGTTGGGATTCTCCTTCATCCTGTGACTTAGCCAAAATACTTTTAATGCCCAACACTACCCTGGCCTAGACCTTGCATCGTTCTCTAGTTTCTCGTCTGTCATACCTCATGCCCTATTTCAGCTTATCGTGTCCATGAGACCCACCTTCGTTTCCGTCAACCCAACTCCCACTAAACTGCTGGCCACTCAACCTCCTCTACAGATTCCCATGTTAATCAATATTGTAAGTGACATTTTTTTCAGGTGCTGTTTGTCTTTTTTGTTATGCTTGCCCTTTCTTCAATATCCCAACACTCGACCCCAACATCCCTTGCCAACCAGCGTCCCATCTCCCACCAGCTTTCCAGATCTCCTTGAAAATAGCCAAATCCATTTCCATGTTTCCCAGTCAGGTTTCAAACCAGGCAGAATATCGAAACAGCTCCTCACAAAGATACAACTTATATCCTGCATCACTGTTGCCAAAGTAAACTGCTGCTCAACTCTTTTTCCAAAGAAGAACCATATCAAAATATTAACACTGCTTCTTTTTGGGGTCTTTGACACGTTTGACCAGATTATCCTCATTCAAAGCCTCTCCACTGTCATCTATCTGTGTGCGATTACCCACATGCTGTTCCATTCTGGTCTATCTAATTAAAGCCAGAGAATTACTTCTGTGGCTTCTCTTTCTGTTACTTCTGGTGTCCCCTGGTCTCCTTTTTTTTCTCATCTTCATGGTGCCCCTTGGCATGCACAGCATAAGTTTTCACATGTTCATTCGCAACACCCAATTCTACTTCACCAGAGCTTCTCAAAAGTCTATAACTGTTGCTAAATGATCAGGATGCTGATATGATATCCAGCACTGCATAAGCAGAACTGTTCTCCAATTAGATGTGGGGAAGACTGAAGCCATTGATTTTTGGTCACTGCAGCAAAGTGTGATAATCCAGACAGCTGTGTGCCAGGGTTTGGGACATCTGCTCAGAGCTGAAAAGGAATGTGTAGGCGGAGGGGAAAGGATCCGGTGGCCATGGTACACGTAGGTGCCAAAACTTCATTACAGCAAGGAGTTTTCCTAGTTCTGCACAGAGAGCTTGAGGAGATAGGCACTAAATTGAAAGCAGAACCACAAAGGTTACATTCTCTGGGTTATCTTCTGAGCAAATTGGCAAAGGGCACACAAAATCAAAGAGATAAATACACAGTAGTCGTGGGAGAAGTGACTTCAGTTTCATGGGCACTGGCATTACGGCTAGGGAAAGTAGAAGCTGTACTATTGGGATGGGCTGTGTTTGAATCATACTGGGGCCAGTGTTCTTGTGACTCACATAATTATAGAAGTGGAGAGGGCTTTAAACTCAATTGTATGGTCAAGGGATCAAATATGGAAAGAAAAATTAGGACTTCACCAGAAATCAAAACTAGATGCTTTGATGATACAAACTCTGTCCTGAATATTGAGTGATAGATGACATTCAAAAAGAATACGAAACATGGTAAAGGTGGTGGGGTAGCACCATTAATTAAAGATGGCTTTGGTGCAATCTGATCTTTGTCCAGCCACTCTGGGTGTAGAACTGATTTGGGTGGAGATCAGGAACTGTACGGGAAAGAAGCCACTAGTAAGAGTGGTTTACAGATCTCCTAACAGTTATTACAATGTGGGGAGAAGCATATAATAAGAAATATTGAGTGTTTGTGCAAAAAGGAGAACACTTATGAAGGATAACTTTAATCTGCAAATAAACTGAAAAAATCAGATTGGCAGCAGTAGCCTAGATAAGGAGTTCAAAGATTGCTGTTGAGATAGCTTCTAAGAGTAGCATGTCTTGGAACTGAGCAGAGAGCAGATTATATTAGACTCTAGCATTGTGGATTAATTCATGGTCTCTGAATAAAGACACCCTGAAGTAGTAGTGATCATATGATTGTATTTTACATCCCATTTGAAAGAGAGAAAATTGAATCCAAGATGAGTATTTTTAAACCTAAATAAGGGAAACAACATTGTCATGAAAGCTAAGGTTGTTGGTGAACTGGCATATTAGGTTAGTGAGAAGAAAGTAGCAGATGCTGGAGATCAGAATTGAGAGGGTGGTGCTGGAAAAGCACAGCAGGTCAGGCAGCATCCTGAGCAGGAGAATCGACGTTTCGGGCATAAGCTCTTCATCAGCCTAGTGAACAGATTGATAGAGAAACAAGGCAGACATTTAAGGAGGTATTTCAGGCAAGTAGATTCTTATGATAAATAAAAAAACATCCAAAACGAGAACCCTCTATCTGTGGTTAACCAAAGAAGTTAGGAATAGCACAAATTTTAGGAAAAAGCATACAACAGCTTATAGATGAGTGGCAGGTCAGATGATTGCTTAGACTACAAAGAACAACAGAAAATGTAGCTACGGGCTCTGTAGGCCAGTCAGCTTAAGGTATGTTTTGCAAAAAAATATTAGAGTCTATTCTAATGGATGTTATAGCAGAATAGTTAGAAATACAAGATATGATCAAGCAGAGTCAGCACAGCTTCACAAAGAGAAAATTATACCTGACAAATGAATTAGAATAAAGTTAACAAGCAGGAAGGGAAGAATGTAATATTTATTGTATTTTTAGGGGTTTGATAAAGTTCCAGAATTTGGCTACTTAATATAGGAAGAGTTCTTGGAGTTGGAGGAGTGTATTAGGTTGGATAGAGTATTGGCTAACTAATAAAAGACAGAGAGTAAAGAGGATATTTTCAGGGTGGCAACTAGCAGAATGCCATAGAGAACAGAGCAAGGGTCATACTTATTTACAGTATATATTAATGACTTGGATGAGGAAAATGAATACACTATCGCCAAGTTTGTGGATAACACAGAAAATAGGCGGGAAGGCAAGCAGTACACATGACACAAACAGTCTATAGACAGATGATGACAGATTAAGCGAGAGAGCATAACATTGGCAAATAGAACATCATGTGGAAAAACGTGAAGTCATGCACTCTGGCAGGAAAATTAGAAGAACTGAATATTATTTAAATGGAGAAAGACCTCAGAAAATTACAACAAGAGGGATGTGGGATTCCTCGTCCATAAATCACAACAGGTTAGTATTCAAGTTCAGCAGATAATAGGGAAGGCAAATGGAACAGTGTACAAAAAGAGGCAAGTCTTGTTAAAACCAAGCAAGGCATTAGTTAGATTTCAGTTAGAATACTGTGAACAAGTTTGGACCCCCAATCTAAACAACAATATATTGGCATTGGAGGCAGTTCAGAGAAAGCTCACTAGGCTGAGCTGGAATTTGGAGAACTATCTTATGAGATGTGTCGTTGTTCCTCTGCTCATTGGAGTTTAGAAGAATGAGGGACAATCTTATTGAAACATACAAGATCTTAAGGAACTTGACGGGGTAGATGCGGAAAGATTGTTTTCCCTTCTAGCAGTCTCTAGAACCAGAGGGCAAAATTTCAGATTAAAGGATTGTATATTTAATCCAAAGAACAAATTCAATGGTCTGCTTATGCTCCTATATCTTATGATCTTATAGTTTCATCAAGGGGAAATCCTGTGTTAGCCAATGTATCATAGCTTTTTGAAGGTGAAACATACATCGTGTATAAACAGGGGCCCATTATGTATCCAGATGATGTCTTATATGATTAAAGATTGTTGTGGAAAATAAATGCTCAAGATAAAAGGGGTTACATATTAGAAGATTGGCTGTGAGGAAGAGAACAGAGAGTATACATAATCAAGTCTTTGTCTGATTGGCAGAATGTGATGAGTGAAGTCCTACAGGGATGTGCTGGGATTTCAATGTTTTAGAAATTACATTGATGGCTCACGTGAGGGGAGGTGAATACATGGTAGCTGAGTTCACAGAAGACACCAAGATAGATTGGAAGTATGTTGTAAAGAAGATATAAGGAGGTTGCAGACTAATATACATAGTTTGAGAGAGTGGGCAAAAATCTAAAAATGGAGTGTAACATTCCAAACTGTTCACTTTGACAGGAAGACTGAAAAACCATACTATTAATTAAATTGTGATTGACTGCAGAATTCTAAAGTGAAGAGGGATTTAGGTGTTCTAGTGCATTACATATAATTTCTTAGCATGCAGTTACAGCATATAATTAAGAAGGCTAATAGGATGCTCTCCTTTATTATAACAGAACTTGCACATAAATGTAAATTAGATTAGATTACTTACAGTGTGGAAACAGATCCTTCAGCCCAACAAGTCCACACTGACCCGCCGAAGCGCAACCCACCTATTCCCCTACATTTACCCCTTTACCTAACACTACAGACAATTTAGCATGGCCAATTCACCTGACCTGCACATCTTTGGACTGTGGGAGGAAACCGGAGCATCTCCACACAGTCAGTCGCCTGAGTCGGGAATTGAACCTGGGTCTCTGGCACTGTGAGGCAGCAGTGCTAACTACTGTGCCACCATGCAACCCACGAAAGTGGGCATAAAGTTGTTATGCTTTGGGGATTTTATTAATTTAAGGAAGTTGGGATAAGCAGCATTAATTGAACATCTTTAGTGGTGTTTGAGAACATGGTGAGTGGCCTTTGCGAGTGGCTTTTGCATGATTATATGTTCCTACGTACGTATTCCAAACTTTGTTCCCCAATTAACAAATTTACCCCTTTCCCAGACTGCAATCTATATTAAATCAATCTCTTCATAACCTACATTTCACAGTTGATTCTGAGATGAGATTATGACTTCACTCACACTACCTATTTTTGCAACCATAACATTACCTAACCTTGCCCCTATCTCAGTTGATCTAAACTGAAACCCTCAACATGCCTTCACAATCTCTGTACTTGACTATTCTAACTCACTGCTGGCTGGTTTCCCACACTCTACTCTCTGTAAACTTGAAGTTATCCAAAACTCTGCCTGAATCTTAACTCACAGCGAGTCCCGCTCTCCTATCACCCCTCTGTTCGTTGGTCTACATTGGTTCCCAGTCAACAAGTCATTGGTTTTAAAGTTCATTTTGTTTTCAACACCGTCCATGTGTGAAACCAAGTTCTGTGTTTTGTAAGCATGGGCTGATTGAGAATGGCTGTTACTTTGTCTATTATAGCCAGAGGGGCATTTTCTTTTCATACAGTCAGTCATTGGGATGCAAGGCTTTCATATTTGACATTACACCAGCATTGACATTCATCGTAATAATAATCTACACAGTAGGAAGAGCACTTTATTTGTTTGACAGCTGCATCCTGTTAGTGGAGAACACCAATTGTGTGGCTACTGCGCAGTAACAACGTTAAAAGGGAAGCTTCGGTGTACAAATTTTTGGGAAACTTTACTCTTCCCGCGTAAGCTGAGGCATATTCTGGACGTTTCAGGATTGAATGCTGTGGCCTTAGACTCATTTCTGAGTTTGTGCAATACATAATGAGCAAAGATCTGGTCACAGTTGTCATGATGAGCTTGATTTTGGCATCAAGTTTGCGCAACGAGCAAATGGCTTGGTCCCTATTCACTAGGTTGGGAGGCAGGCGGATTTTATGATCCACAGAACTGTAGTAACCCCATCATGTATGTAGTGAAAATAAACTTGCAATAGGCAGTAGTAGGGAACACATGAATAGGTTTCTCAACTCACTTATCAATGAAGCAGCAGTTAAATAAGCTTCCTCTGTCAATGGTGCAGGATAGAGCTCGTTAAGGAGTAAGGAAAGTTTTTTGCATGCAGCAGCAGATTCATATACAGTGAATGGACTACCTATATGTCAAAAATACATAAGGAGTTTTCCTGGATTTCAATTCTGATGAGTGCAACGTGAAAAGTTTTGATAGCATGATTCATTTTTTCAGCCATTCTCAAGTTCTGTACTACCAAACAACTGCCTGTATACATGGAAATGCATACAAAGTTTAGTTGCTTTGCTTAATTTATTCATTCAGAATGTGAGTAGCATAAATGGATGTAAGTATACCTGATAGATCTGGCATGATTAGACTCCATCACATCTATGAATAATTTGATAAAGACAAGACGTGAAGTATTATTTTCCTCCATTTCAAAAGTGACTGTACAAAATCATTCCTTGAATGTGAAGTACATTGTGATGTCCTGGCTCACGAAAGGTGCTCTATAAATGAGTGCAATTTATTTAATATAAAGAGTTGAAGTCACACAATGTCATTGACTAGTAACATGCCCTGCAGAGCTGCTGTTGTCAGTCTCTTCAATATCAAACAGAGCACTCGACAGAATGAAGTCAAATTACATCTGTGTGACAGCAGTGTAAAATCATCAAATTGTTAATCTTCATGCAAACACCCTGTCAAGCCATCAACTAATTATTTTGAAAATTTTGACACAAGATTTGAAAGACTGAAAATGGAGAAAGAACAGCAGAATACTAAAATATTAACATTTTCAGAACCACAATGCAGATAAGGGTTCTGTAAGTGTAAAGTAAATGAAATGAATATTATGGGGTTAGGGAAGCTAGAGGTTATGTTAAACAGTGAGTGAAGGAATGAATAAATTATCCTCCAAGATAAGGGTTGCACGGTGGCTCAGTGGTTAGCACTGCTGCCTTACAGCACCAGGGATGCAGATTCGATTCCATCCTCAGGCGACTGTGTGTGGAGTTTCCTCCCACAGTCCAAGATGTGCAAGTTAGGTGGATTGGCCATGTTAAATTGGCTGTGGTGTGCAGGGTAGGTGCATTAGCCATTGGAAATTCAGGAATAGGATAGTGGACTGGATCCAGGTGGGATGCTCTTTGGAGAGTTGGTGCAAACTCGATGGGTCAAATGACCTGCTTCCACACTGTAGGGATTTTAAAATTCCATTTCCGTAATTGAAATTGTCCCAATTTAGATTGATACTTCAGGTTGATAGGTTTAGTTGAACAGTTCAGTATGGAAAACCTAAATTTGTGTTTGAGTTTGAAGTCAAAGGGCTGGATCCATCCCACATTTAGAAAGTAAGGAAAAATATAAATAGTACAAAACCAAAATATTGAAATAAAACTGCTTAAAAAGCAGAGCAGGTTAATCAACATCTGAAAGTACAGTATTGGTCTTGCTGGAGAAGCTAACATGGTTTTTTTTCTCTCATGTGCTGATTGTTCTGCTTTCTTTATTCTACAGTTTTGACTCCAAAATCCCTACAGGGAATTTTAGATTAAAGATCTGAATCCGATTTCCTTCAGCTTCTCATTCTGAATGACAGAGTTTATAATGCTGGAAATCAACCTGAATTTCCAGGTGGGCTGCTCTATTCCCTTGTCGGAATACCTGGAATTTTGGCATCATGTTCTAACTACTGCACTATTTTTCATAATGTTCAATGCTTTGTGACAAACCTTTTAACTGATAACTCCACTGTAAGTTTGAAAGCAGTAACCCTTGGGTGTTAACTTTGAAGCGTATCCTCAAACAATTAATGCAAGTCATACTTTATAGGTGGTGAATTTAACTGGAGCCATACTGTGTTGTACTGCCTCAACAGGCAAAAGTGTGCACTGAGAATCTCCACTCATGGAGCCTGATCACACTGTTTAGTATTTGGCATATATTTCTTTCAAAAATTGTACAGGCACATGTTATTTATTGTCTTAGCCAACCATTTCCAGCTTCTAACAACCATAGTCTTTTAATAAAGTTTAAAATCTGTAAAGGCAATCAAACAGGACAAGGGAGACCATTCAGCCATTGTGCCTGTGTGAGCACTTTGAAAATTTCACTTTTTCTACATAGCCCAATGTTATTTTTCTCCTTGTTAAATGTTGTTGGATAAGACTGAAGATAACAGAACTGTTAAGAGACTGTACAATGAGTTGTTATGTGTATAGAATTATACTGAGTCATTCAGGTTTGCAGGCCATGAGTTAAAACTGCAGGAAATCAGTAACTACTGTCTCTACCAAATAAAGCATGCATTTAGCCAAAACATTCAGGATGGCCAACGTGCAGAGATACTTCCAAATAAAGTCAAAAAACATACAACACCAGTTTATAGTCTAACAGGTTTATTTGGAATCACGAGCTTTCGGAGCTCTGCTCCTTTATCAGGTGATTGACAATCACCTGATAATGGAGCAGCACTCCGAAAGCTAGTGCTTCCAAATAAACCTGTTGGATTATAACCTGGAGTTGTGTGATTTTTGGCTTTGTACACCCCAGTCCAACACTGGCGTCTCCAAATCATGAATTCCAAATAAGGCAAATACTTGGTACAGAACCTTGTATATAAAGAGCCTGAAGAAATCTCTTTGTTCAGCAGCACTTCGAAGATTTGTGTTGTGAGAGGGACCCTACATCAGGAGGTGTGATGAAGGCGTCAAGCAGAGGTTCAGCCTGGCCAGCTGCCAACTCTCCCAGGTAATAATGTTTGGACTTAGTTACAGAAATCAGGGTAGTGATAGACAATGATTGAGATATATCTCGTGGTTAAAAGTGTGCGTTATTCGTTCAAGTACTTAATAAATGAATTGTGTTTTATAGAGCTCTAAGTGTCTCCACTGTATCTTCGCCTGTGTATGTACTGTTGTCTCTCAAGTGACAGGTAACAATGTACATCCAAGGCCTTTCTGAAAGTTACTATTGAACCTGCTTCCATCAACACTTCAGACAGTGTGTTCCACAGCATAACAATTCAGTAAAACAAAGCTTCCCTCTGTTTACAACTATCACATGATGTATTCAAATATAAACTCTCCTGTGTATTTTTTTAAATGAAGAGTAAGAGGTGTCTAGATATGAGGAAGCAATCTGACTGCTCACTCTTACAGCTTCTGTTGACATTCATTTTAATTGCAACAATTCATCATATTATAATTTATCTGAGGATCTCATGCCTGCCTGTGCTGTGTGAATGCTTGTCAGATATCAAATTGAGAGTCAAAAGTTTTAACATGATTTAAACCAAAGCAATCACTTTCAACTCTTGTGTGAAATTTTGTTCGCCTATTGGGGAAGCATGTCATTAATCAAGACCCCCTATTCCTGGAATCACATGAAAAGTCAAAGGCTTTTTAAGGTATGTATTGTAATTTAATTTAACGGAGTTTCAGATCAAGGTTGAGAGAAAGCATGGACCAGGGTTTCTACACTAAACAAGAATTATTATTTATTATAAGTAATTGAACTATTGCTAATAATAAACACTATGAACCAAAATTCTAAGTCCCTCATGGACACTTCCTTACAACTATGTAAGAGTATTTGAAAGTGAGCTTGTTTATGAGAGAGGGTCTGCGCGAGTGTGTGTGTGTGTGTAGTGCAGCCCTCCTACACACAGATCCATACACTCATGCAGACCCTCTCTCATACACAAGCTCTCTCTCATACGCTCACATATACACTCCCACACTAACCCTCTCACAGACTTATACCTCTTTACACTCACAATCACACACATATACATACACACACTCTCACATATACTCATACACCCCCTACCCACCACACACACATAAGTTTGTGGGGTGAATTTGTATTTGCAGAATTACACTTTATTATGCTCAAAAACTACATGATTTCATGAAATATTCGGTAAATCCCTTTTTTAGATTAGAATCAGTCTGAACATTGGGGCACCTTCAATGCATTATCTGGGCCGACATGGCACCTATTGTTAAATTTCACTTGAGAATGTAACTTTAAGAAAGTTCTGGGATTTACATATGAAAGAACTGAAACCAACATGTTCATTATAAAAGATGAGAGACTTAACAAACAATCCAGGTCCTTTTCAATATATAATTTCTGTTACATCACACTGTAAACTTTTACTATAAATTCTGTGTCCAACAATTTTATACTCCACAACCACCTAATGAAGGAGCAGCGCTCTGAAAGCTAGGGCTTCCAAATAAACCTGTTGAACTATAACCTGGTGTTGTGTGATTTTTAATTTTGTACACCCCAGTCAAACACCTGCACCTCCAAATCAAAAACAGAGTTCAAAATAGATAGCAACTTGCTGGGAAATTATACAATAATCCTAGTAAATCCCAATTTTCAACACAGTTCTTTTTCTTTGCAGTCCATGGTTTTCAAAGACTCAAAAATACAAAAAAGACATGGTTCTTACAGTTTTGAACATCAACATCCACAAAAACCTACTTTCAAAACCAATTTATCAGTAGTCCAAACCTCCCTTGTAGATCAGGAACAGATGACTGTGCTGTTAAGTTGACTGTTGTTGGCAAATGTTTAGGTCAGAAAAATGGTTTCAACCATGCTATGTTTTGGTCACATGGTATTTTGCATCATATTTAAGATTTATGACTAAAGTATATTGCCTGATAAAGAATGCAAATAATATTGTTCACATCGAATCCACTTTCAACCTTGCCTTAATTTACTGTAATCAAAGATGCAACATGATGTTTTTACTTAAGTGAAAGCTACAGTATAAATGATTAAGGTCATAGATTGAATTTGGGTTGATCGATGGAATTTGACCCAAAACAATAGTTAAAGTTGAGGATCCTTCTGCCTATAGACTAGTGTGCTTTGAGGATGGATGCATGGAAGTTATGTCACTTGACCTGTAATCCCTAGCATTGATAAACTAAGGAATGTAAATTCAGTTTTAGAAATACCTTGTATAAGTGAACAAAAACACAACCTGCTTATTCATGTTTTGACTCCTACTTACAAATGTAATCATCCAAAATTTCTTAGGTTCTGGGAATGTCCCAGGAAATTGGAAAACTGCAAATGAAATGTCTATATTCAAGAAAGGAGGGAGACACAAAGCAAAGTCACAATAGCCCCACTTGTTACAGGGAAAAAAAAGTGGCAGTTTAACCTAAGGGCTCATCATACCTCAGGTAAGGATCAAGGTTGCGAAGGTAGGACCTTCATGAAAACCTCCCCTGTTGCAATAGTTGCCTGGTTGTCACTACTCAACATAATAAACCAGCTGCCCAGCCAACTGAGCTAACCAACTCGCAAATAGGACAATGGAATAGCCATCAGTGTTGGAATCCATTACCAAAGAAGTAGTAACCAAACATTAGGTAGAGCCAACATGATTTTGTGAAAGTGGAAATATGCTTGACAGCTTTTCATTATGTTGTTTGAGGATGCAACACACAAGTTGGTTAAAGAGAACCAGTTGATGCTATGCATTTGGACTACCAAAAGGGCATTCATCAAAAAGGTGCCATGAAGGTTGATAAAAACTCATGGTATTAGTAACAATATATTCTTATGGTTAGAGAATTGGCTAACCAATAGACAACAGAGTTTGGAGTATTTGGGTCATTTTTCTGCTTAATCAAAGTTGTCACTCAACTATTTGCGATCTACATTAATCACTTAGATGAAGAGATTAACTGTGTTATAATAAAATTTGCATTGATACAAAGATAGGTAAGAAAGCAATTTGTGAAGGTAGAAACAACATGCAAAGGGATATAGATAGGTTTTAACAAGTGGACAAAAGATGGAGTATAATAAGAGAAAATGAGAGGAGGAGGAAGGGCCACTGGATGTGGAATGTTGACTCTGTTTTCTCTCCACAGATGCTGTCAGATCTGCTGAGTTTCTCCAGCAATTTTTGTTATTGTTTGAGGCTTTGGTAAGAACAATAGAAAAACAAAATATTTCTTAAATGAGAAGACTCTAAAGAATGCTGCGTACTGAGAGATCTTCAAAGTTTGTGAGAAGATTTGTAGCTCGGGTGCTCGTTGTTGTGGTTCTGTTCGCCGAGCTGGGAATTTGTGTTGCAGACATTTCGTCCCCTGTCTAGGTGACATCCTCAGTGCTTGGGAGCCTCCTTTGGACATGCCGCAACCCATACCTGGAATATTGTCTACAGTTTCAGCTTTTGTATTTAAAGAGGAACATACTTCCAATAGGGGAAGTTGAATGAAGGTCCATTAAGGTAATTCCTGGGGTGAAGAGGTTATTTTATGATGAAAGGTTGAGCAAAGTGAGCATTCATTCATTGGACTTTAGAAGAATGAGCAGTAGCCTTATTGAAATAGCTAAGTGTCTGAAGAGTTTAACAAAGCAAATGATTAGAGGATGGTTCCTTTCATGTGGAACCTAAAACCAGGGAGTACAATATCAGAATAATGGGCCTCTTATTTAAGACAGAAATGAAGCAAAATTGCGTCTCTCAGAGGGTTGTTAATCTTTGGAATTCTCGACCCCAGAGTGCAGTGGAAGTTGGGTCATTGAAAATGCACAAGGTTGAGTAAGACAGACAAAAGAGATCCACTTCAGACCATTCAGCATCCTGACTTGTAAATATATCACCATTCTTTCACTGTTGCTGGATCAAAATCCTGAAATTCCATTCTATAGGCCTTGGTGGACAACCTACAGCATGTGGCCTTGCGAGGTTCAAGAAGGCAGCTCACCAGTACCCTCTCAAGGGTGACTAGGGACAGACAATATCTGCTAGCACAGCTGGTGATGCCCCCATCCAATAAAAGAAAATGCTACAAAAACTTTGTCATTTTGCAGTGCAGCCCAACTGATGAGCTGACACAAAATTGATGGGCAGAATGGCCTTCTTATTTGCCCTCCTGCATCAGATATCAATCAGGAATCTTGGTCACTGATGATATTTTCTGTCTAGCCATTGGAAGGGAAAACGAAGACCTTCTGCTGTTTCCAAGACAGTTCACCATACAGCTCAGGATGAAATCTTGGATTGTACTTGGAGCGTTCTTCATCTGCGTGGCAAGAGGACTTATCAACTGAACCATCATAGTGTTGCCACATAGAGTTGCAACAAAGTATCGAGTATTCCAACATTATTTTCATTGTATTGCTGTCATCTTTTTACAAAGCTTTTGTTTTCACAATATTCTGTTGTTTTGCCATTGGACATGTCCCTGCTGCAGGATGAAACCTCACCATTGCTCATCAAGTTATATGAGCTTTCTGGATGACTGGTCAGCATAAGATCCATATGCTACCATTTTCCTCCTTTTAGTTTGGGATTTACAGAGCCCATCTAGTCCAGCATGGTTGGGGGGAAAAGTCACTTGATGTTGCATTGCTATGACAGACATTCTTGCAAAGGGCTATAGTGGTGAGCTTAGTGGTAGACCTGTTTCCTCTGTGATACAAAGCTGCTCTTCCATTCAAATCCCTCTTACTTCATTATTTTGAGTGATGCTTAATGCAATCCTCAGCATTAATCCTTTCAGAGCCTGACACTATATAATAATAGATTCCCCTTCCCCTTGACAGAGCTCACCTCAACAGGCACTAGCTTTTGTCAATGCTGCTGCTGAGTTGGCTGTACTATGCAATCTGGCACTCTTCACAATGTTGCTCCACCACAAATGGAAACATTCTGCTTTGTCTCCCATTTCTTAAATCCCAACTGAGATTGAAAAGTCACCACATGTTTGATGCAAGGGATGTGGCCATGTGTTGTGTCAGTGAATAAAACCATACTTTGTCACTCGGTAGTACCATGAATGGAAATATGGATTTGCCACATCTTGAATAGATGTTATTTCATTTTGGCTGGTCACTTTTCTCACGTAGACATGCAGGAGGCTGGAGGAACACAACAAATCAGGCAACATCAGGAGGTGGAGAAGTCAGCGTTTTGGGTGTAACCCTTCTGCACCTCCTGATGCTGCCTGGCTTGCTGTGTTCTTCCAGCCTCCTGCTTGTCTACCTTGGATTCCAGCATCTGCAGTTTTTATTATGTCTCTAACACTTTTCTCAAATAGACAGGCTTCATAAACTAGAATGAAGTAAGAGCAGAAATAAATCAATTACTCTTAAGGCCAACATGAATAAAGAAAGGAGGCAGATCAACCAGACAATTCATCCATTATATTCTTGCTGATGGCAAACCTGAATTAACATTGGCAGACTCCGTCCATACACTAATTCTTGGCAACTAGGCAGGTAATTTTCACCTTCACTGCTTGGGCTATTAACTGGTGGAATGTATTATCCAGCTGTTATGGAACCCGAGGTCAATGTAAATGAAAGTTAGATCAGTTTCATAACAAGCAGTTGACCAGTTAGACCAATTCATTACCTGAGCAGTCACTATGAAAATCACACTCTGTTAGTGGCCAATCCATCCATGCAATTGTTTAATTTAGTATCATAGGTAAGGATGGGCTTTGTTTGAAGCCAGCACCAGAACATGTTTGAGAGATACAGACCAGAAACACGAGTGCGACTGGGGAAAAAGGGGATTGACATTCACATACATGTTTCCAATATTAATAGTTGAGGTAAAGCAATTTCCCATGTGCACAATGTCCTGTATTAAGAAACAAAAACAGAATCTGGTCTGAGGAAGGGTCATTCAACCCGAAATGTGAACTCTGATTCTCTCCACCGTTGCTGCAATGGAGCTGCTGAGCTTTTCAGCTGTTTCAGTTTTTGTTTCTGATTTACCAGCGCCTGAAGTTCTTTCGGTTTTTGTCTCATATTAAGACATTGGTGCTTATATCACTCATTTAAAAATAAAACACACAGTAGGGTGGAGGAGTCATAACATTTATCAGTGCCACTCAATTCTGTGATCAGCCAGGTCCAGGCCAGCAAACTTGCTCTATGTCACCTGAGTTGATAATTTATGAGAATATTCTGCATATGTCATTTTAGCAACACACACAGTTATGGTTTATCGATGACAAGCTACATAGGCAGCGTCTTCAATATTTGCTGATAATGCTCTACGAAAACAAGATAATCCAGGAGGGTTTGTTAAAGATGAAGTTTAAAATTAATTTTGCGTCAGAGACTATGATGTCCTTATTACTTTGCCTGCAGTAATTACCTTTTCAATTAAAAAGGAATGAGCTACAAAAATTAATTCTGATCTTCAATGAAGCTAACCACTCATATTCCACAGATCTCGAGCACATAAGTATAAAGGCTTCCACAATTTTAATAATTGATCAGACACCGCAAGTTTGAACTTTCTCGTTAACTATTAAACCCAAGAATTTGTTGCTAAGCGTTTGAGAGCTTCTTCCATAACAATGTGATGTCCTGTTAATTGAGTATCTCCTGATTAAAACTGCCAAAATGAATACCTGCCCTGATAGAAATTGACTTTGTCAACACAAGTACAGTTACAATGTTTAAAAGATACTTGGATAAGTTCATGAATAGGAAAGGTTTGGAGAGACATGGGCTATGTGCAGGCAGTCGGGACGAGCTTAGTTTAGGAATATGGTTGATGAGGACTGTTTAGACCGAAGGGTCTGTTTCCTTGCTGCGTGACTCCATGACTTTCAAACACAGCTTTCACTCAAGTACAGTAACAATGCTATGGAAAATATAAGGCTAGGTGCTTGAGATTATACATTTATAATTTTTATCATAATTTTATATAATTTATACTTTTAAAATTAAAATAACATATCTCCAGCACAAGTTGGATAGTAATCCAAAAGATCAGGAATTGAGTATCATGTCAAATACAATTTTGAGGCTGCATTGTTTCACAATGCATTGAGTGTTATTGATCTAGTATGGAGAACAGTAGGTTTTTTTATTACAAAGCTTCAGACAGTTCAATCCTTTGCTGCTTACAAATAGAATTGATAGATGTATGCACTATTTGGTGCTTCCTTGTGATATCCTTAAATCCCCATGTTTAATGATGATTTGAGTGATCAAATGACCCTGATATCACGAAGAGACAAGATACCAGACTGGAATAAGCATGGGAAGAGAGAGGTCTTAGGCATTACACTACAAAGCTGTCTTTGATAAACTATGATGTACAGATGTAAGTAAAGGTGTGTTAAAGTACATAGAGAGTAAAAACCTTAAAGAATGGGTAAGTAACAGGATAAGGGATTGTGTTTATACAGTAACCCAGCTTCAGACCTCTTAAAGTACAGACAGGAATATTAACTTAAAACACAAGGTGAAGGTTGATGGCAGCCAGAGAAAATGAAATATCCACAGCAGGATTTGAATGGAAAACCAAGTCCAAGTGACACAACTGAGAATGGAAGACTCTCAAAGCAGGACAGGACTTAGAAGGTTTCAAAAGTCTCCATGAGTAAAAAGCAGGAAGACTCTTCCTGAAGAAGGGCTTATGCCCGAAACGTCGATTCTCCTGCTCCTCGGATGCTGCCTGGCCTGCTGTGTTTTTCCAGCACCACATTTTTCAACTCTGGTCTCCAACATCTGCAGTCCTCACTTTCTCCTCGACTCCAAGGGCAGGCCAAGATCTCAAAATTCTTTGAGGGAAACGCTGGAAAAACTGAGGACTCCAGGGGAAAGGCCTCAGGAGACTTCAATTACAGAATTAAAAATAAGAAATGTCCAAAATGAGGGAAAAGGAATCTTGGTACACTAGCCACAAACAGGCAATACTCTGGACAGTAAAAACACAGGATGGGTACACTTCAACAGGAAGAAGGAAACTCCCAATGTTTCAGTTAGGTCAGTCAGTCAGACATATTGTTAAAGAGCTTGCCATCGCTTCAGCTATTTGATAATGCATAAGGCTGACAGTGAGAGTTCTGGAAGCAAAACTTTCAATGCTATAAACGAGCCTACACACAGGGGAGCACATTCCGCCATTCAATAAGATCATAGCTGATCTGCTTTTAACTCTACCACTACATTCCTGCATACCCCTGATAATTTTTCACCCCCTTGGTGATCAAAAATCTTGCTATCATAGATTCCCTATAGTGTGGAAACGGGCCCCTTGGCCCAACAAGTCCACATCGACCCTCCGAAGAGTAACCCACCCAGATCCATTCCTGAACATTTACCACTGACTAATGCACCTAGTCTACACATCCCTGAACACCATGGGCAATTTAGCATGGGCAATTCACCTAACCTGCACATCTTTGGATCGGGTGAGGATACCAGAACACCCAAAGGAAACCCATGCAGGCATGGAGAGAACGTGCAAACTCCAGACAGACAGTTGCCTGAGGCAGGAATTGAATCCAGGTCCCTGGTGCTGTGAGGCAGCAGTGCTAACCAATAAGACACTGTGCTGTCTGGGCTAGCTCTGCTTTAAAAATAGTTTGAGATTCTTCATCCACTGCATTTTGAGGAAGGGAATTCCAAAGATTCACAATCCCCGAGAGAAAAAAAAGGTTCCTTCATCTCAGAAATAAATGGGAATCCCCGTATTTTTAACCGTGACCCTAAGTTTTAGATTCCCCCAAAAGAGGAAACATCCTCTCAACTCCACCAGGTCAAGTTCCCTCACGATTCTGTATGTTTCTAATATGTTTGTGCATGTATCCAGCAGCCTCAAAGTGCACTAGATTTGGCTGTGCATGGCAAATGCCAACCTGTCCATGGAGTGCCGGGGAGTACAGAATTTGTCGTGTCCTCCAACCTTCGAGTCAGTTTCTCCAATGCCTCAGACAAACCTGCAGGCTGTTCCTGTGCCTGCCAATGCATTTTTATGAAGTTATTAATGGCTGACACCATATTGTCCTCTTGTGCCTGGTCTTTAGCCGTCGTCTGAGTGATCTGGAGCACCTCTTCCTCGACCAGCTGGTGAGACAATGGCAGCGATGTGCCCACGCAGAGGTTTAGGGTCACTCTAATCTAGATAAACACCCCATTGAGGTGTCAGGATCTGAGCTAGTGGAAGCTGCAGGAGACAGCCTTGCTGATGCTCTCTCTGAGTGATTTGTAACTCCTTCCTCAGAGGTGGAGGAGGGAACATATTGCAAGGCTGGCCTCTTGATGGTGCAAACTGTGCCAACACCACAATTGCTGCAGACATGAACAGACAGGGAATAGACCATGTGCAGGCAGATGGGATTAGTTTGGAATGGCACCATAGTCGGCCCAGACGTGGTAGGCCATAGGGTGTGTTCCTGTACTGTACTGTTCCATGTTCTTTGTGTAATAATTAGATCACACGGGTTTGTTTCCAGGCAGATTTTCTAAGAGTTTACATCTTCCTTTCTAAACTATTCTATTTTACCTTGAATTGCAAGACATGGTTTAAAGCATGGGGATCTTATAAAGTTCAAGACAAATAACCAAAAGATGGAACTTCCATGCAGATACTGTCAGGAGAGGTGTTGAATGTCAGTGTTACTCAAAGCCTGAGTTATCTTTCTTCATAATCATGGAAAATTGCCCGATACCACAATGCTGCATTGCATTGCTACTCCATTGTAGATTCACACTTGATACAAATCTTAACTCTGGAATCAATGAAGGAGATGAAACAGTTGCTAGAGAGAGGAGGGACAAAAATTAAATAACAAGACACCATATACCGGTGGCAAGCCAAACTAATGGGAATTTCAACTAGGAAAAGATACATAGACAAAGGTGACTTGAAGTAAGTGAACAAGTATAAAAAATAATTTACTCCTTCTGTAGTATTACATAGATCTGCACTAAATACCTTTTGGGATTCTGCAGTTTAAAATAGGATGCAATAAATGTGTGTTTAAATATATACAAATTCCACTTTATGAATTCATACTGCGCACATCAGTGAAAGACAATCTCAAAAATTGGTATGTGTCAAATGTGATTTTCATTCCATTAATTTTAAGATACTACAATTATTTTCCATATGATGGCCCATGCCCAAAATCACTGTCCTTTTAAGGTGGTCATATAAAATGTGCAATGAGCAACTGAGGTTAGGAAAGTTCTGAACTATGTCAGGCATTTATATGAGTTAGACTGCCACCACAAACAGGAAGCCTGATGATGGTTTTGGGAACTTACTTCCCTGATTGCAAACTCATGCCAGTGCCAATCTGTGCCATGGTAGAGTGACCTGAGCATAAAGGAAGAAGCAGGAAAGGTTGTCCTTATCCCACTTTAATAACTGAGCCCACTTCCAGTCAACATGCAAGTGCAGTTCCTCACTGGAACATTAAGATCATTGGGTGCACATTATTTTTTTGAGTGGCCAGCAACTTAATTTATAAAACTATTTGTCAGATTTCTTTAGAAAATGTATTTTAGCAATTCTTAAACTCTATTAGATTTTAATATACTGTGGTTCCTGATCATTGGGTTTTCTAACCTATAATGTTTAGCAATAGGACTACTCTTCAAAGTTCATTCACTCTGTACTTTGCGAGGTTCTTAGATTCTCTTTCCTCCAGGATATGATAATAAGCTGAATCTATCATGTTTTGCTCAGTTATTACTTGTAGAATCTATGTTGTGGTCAATTTATTTTATAACTAATCACTTCCTCCATTTTGTTCATTAATGTAAGTTGTGTTTTTGACAAGACTAATCTGTTTTTACAAAAATTAGCATCACAAGCAAATTAAGTAGGTTTCTTTATGTAATTGATGGCAAATAAAAGCTTTTTAAAGCACTTTAGATATTTTCAGGCACTTCATTCAATTCCTGTCAACTATTTGACTTGAATTAATCAAGAGGTATGTGGCCATTATATTAGGGAACATGCATTAACTTATGAGGAAACTGTTTTAGAACAGGTATTTAGAGAGATCTCCTCAAGAAAAAGTAACCAATGCTTAGAACAATCTTTGCAGACAGATAAAAGCAGAAGAAACCAATAGGAAAATTCAAAGTTCAACTTGATGTTTCAGTGAAACAGTTTGGTGCAAGAGAGAAATAGATTACCCTTTTTCATTTGTGATTATTCTTGTCTGCTTATATCCTCAGTTATTTATTCAACAACTAAACAAAATCTTCAAATTGCTATTGAATAGGACAACACATCCAAGCTTCCAAAATGGAGAATCATTGTTTTTCAGAGCAAAGGTTTAATTTTTGTTTTAGTAGTGGGTAAGAGGTGCAGTTGGAGGAAGGTCATCAACATGAGCAATATTAATGCTGCAGACTAGAATCTTTTTCCCATTTTGTCTTCAGCATTGCACTTCTAGTTTAAGATCTGAAGACATCCAGAACATTATTACTTGCATGCGAGCTTGCACCAAGTTCAATTTATCCATCACCGATTTACATTTACATAATCCAGCAGCACCAGCATTTAAAAATTCTCTAGCTTGTGTTCAAAATCCCTGTGACTTCACCAATTCCTATCTCCAAAGCATCTTCCAATCCTATGATACTCATGAACTCCTCATTCTGGTTTCTTGCGCATTCCACAATGTCCTTCAAGCCACCACTAGTAGTTATACCTTCAACTCTTCAAGCCTTAGCTCTGGATCCCCTCCCCAAAGCTCTCAACTTCTTATTTCAATCATTTCCTTTATAATGCTCTTAAAACAAACCATTTGATCATTGGCCCTTTTAGCCCATAATGTGTTTTGATGTTAAATTTTGTCTGATTATGTCCCCAAGAAGTACAGAAACACATTAGGAGGTTTCACAGTATTGAAATTGCAATTGCCATTTAAGTTGTTTTGCTGTTCAGCAAAAAAATTCCCAATTTTTTTGTTTTCATGAGTTGTTTGATAAGGAGTTTTGGAAGGCGTGTATAAAGTTTCAATTCAGTCACATCAATTTGCACAAATCGTGTGTTGTGAATACTGAACAGTTTTGGTCTTCTGATCTTGTGTTTATGCATCACAAGGTAACAGCCCATTACTCAGTCCTTTCAAAACCTCTAAACCCACAAATTTCAAACAAGATAGAGCTATAAGTAAGAAATATAACCACAGGTAGGATTGAAGTGGAGGAGCTCTGTGCTCAGATTTTCACAATTTAGGGAGAGTTTTTAGTCCTAAAGTTGCAGTTTGGAAGCCCCTGGAATATCTTACAGATTAAATTCAGGATGAATTTTGATCTACTGTGTCTCCACTGCACAATATGTTTCTCCCACACCAACCTGATGAGCAACATACCAATTTCATGCGTTGTACGCTGTTGGATGGATAGCCATTAAATTGAACTAGACCAGCCAAGCTCACTTTCCCTTAGGCTATTAAAAATTTTTAAACATCTTCTTTAACTTAATGATTTGATCCAAATAATGAATGTCAAATGCAATGAAAGCATTCAAGGTGCATAATTCACAATTCTATGTTATGGAGGACTCAGTGTTTCTATCATGTTATATTCCACAGTTAAGTCAATTAAGTTCGTATTTTCCATAATCTAACCTTATTAGATATTAAATATTTGCGTGAAATATTGTGTAACATTCAAAGCAATTTCATTGTCAAGGAATATTGAGTAACAGTACAAACTGCATTCATAATAATAAAATGTTTCATGTTTAACTCTGAGACAGATGCCAACAACCCAATGAATGGTATACTAACATAAGGCCTAACAAGCAGAAATAGACATTCAGCCCAGTGATTGTGTTCAGCCGTTCAATGGGATCATAGCTGATCCGATAATCCTCAACTCCACTTTCCAACCTCTTCCCTAAAACCCTTGATTGTATTTCATTACTTTCACTTTATGAAATTAATCCACATCAGGAAGTACATGTCTCCAAACATCAAGTACATCTGGCTGTTTAAACCTTGAAAAAAATTAGATCAGTT